>NW_001849470.1:28027-36588 GCF_000209065.1 Trypanosoma cruzi
TAATTGTCTGTTGCACCAACACACGCCCCGTCTGTTGCCGTGCCGCATCCCCTGACACAATGGCTGAAACGCACTCGTCCATGAATTCATCCCAACGCGCAGCGGGATATTCAAGACCGGCAATACGGCCGAGGCAGGAGCACAGCAAGACATGCAGTTGCTCCTCCGCAGCTGACGCAGCAAAAGAGGCGCTCCGCAAATACGCCAAAATCTCATTAAGAACACGTTCCTTGTCGCTGAAGCTCGCGCCCTCGCACCATGTCCGCTCGCTCACAAAAGACTCCAGCGTCAAGGCAGCCGCCAGCCGCAAATTCCAAGAAACTGCATTGGACGCAACTACTACTTCCGTCAAAACGTCCCCAATATTCACTGCCGATGTGTAAAGTTCAATTAAACGCAAATCTGCCGCTTTACGTTCAACCTCTGGAACGTCATGACGCAGCCTGCTGACACTAATCAATTCCACCACCTCCCCCGCCGTGCACCAGCTCATCCTGCAAAAACGTGGCAACTTATTTCGATTACAACTGCCAAAAAAAAAAAAAAAATCGGCAGAAAAAACATACATGTACCCAAATAAAAGCGCCATCGCCAAAGCTATTGCGTCCCACAAGCATAATTACCAGCAGCAGCAAAATTAATAATAACAATAAAAGCGGTTTCGGCAACAAATTAAATACACATACACGTACAAATTCAGGAAGGCGCCACAATTCCCAGAAGGGAGACAGCAAAATCATTTAAAGGGCGTTAGAAGTAACACTCGAGTAGATCCCTCCAGTTCGACTGTGAACTCACTGCTCAACGTCACCCCCACTGCATTGACCGGTGACGCACGCAGAAGCGCCACAGCGCCCCACATTTCCGACAAGAGAATGCGAAGCTCTAACTTATCGGGCCACGCGGCACACTCAGTTTTTGTCACTACATGTACCGCTAACGGCGTCCCAGGAAGGGAGCTGCGTTGCGACCAAAGCAGGACTCCTGTTCTTCCGTCCACTACCGCCACTTGCATCAAGGACCCCAATGCGAAAAAAAATGCATCACAGTGCCAGCCTTGCTGGTGGTAGCGTGTAGCGTTGTCATCCGCTTTACCATTGCTACCATTATTGTCCAGGTTTGTAGCCCCATACACCTCCCGCGTCGTATAGAAGGGAGCAGGATCGTCCAAGTACGCCGACACGATGTCTCTGGCGTAGGCCTGGGTCTCCATCGCGCGCAATAGGAGGCCCTCAATGGTGGTGTGGAGCAGGACGCGAATGTCATGGTTGGCCTCATGTGTGGAAAATGTTCCATGCACCTTAAATCCGCCTCCCGACCACTTTCTGTAGAGCACTTTCTTTTTATGCGCCATCACATTGACAATATCAACGCCATGAGCCGTGTGTTTCCTCGCGTACTGAGGATTCATATCCGCAACAGCAATAGCAATAAATCTTCCATATCCGCATTGTTGTACCTTCTTCGCCATTCCCTCCCTCTCCCAGCCGCCTTTGCCATTATACAGTACCCAGAGGTTAGACAAGAACCTCTGAAGCCCCATCCGTGTATCGCCCCAGTCAAACTCCGCCAGCTCAAGTACGACAAAACTCTTACAAATGTCTTGTAAGATCGCCCGCCACTGGGGGTACGCATGCTGCCAGAGAACAAACATATGCACGTCCAGCCCGTCTCCTACCAGACGACTACCATTTAATATACTCTGGACCTTTGAAGTAAAAGTGGCCCCTAACGGAGACCGCTCTTCCTTCCTCGTCTCCTGCCGCAGCTGCTGCTCCCCCTCAAAATCCACCTCACTGAATGAATGCTTCACACTCCGCAGGGCATCCTGGCAAACCGATAGAGCCACCACCACAAACACCAGAAGGGGGACAAAAGTCGCCACAGCGCCAAACCTCCGCCGGTCAGTCCGCCTTCTCATCCACAAAAAGCACGGTCTAAAAATAAATAAATTAAAAAAAGTACGGCGCAGAACAGAGTCTTTACATCACACACCCAATCTTGCCAACGGCAAACGCCAAATTAAGGCTATATACATATATAACATGATACTCCTCTTATCTTCCTTCTTTCCTTCCTTCATTCCTTGTCCCTGTCCTTCTCAATCTCTTACTCACTACTCACTGTAAACCAGGAAAACTTGCGACAATCTTTTCTCCATCCTTCACGAGCGGTGCAATCTTTCGTATCGTTTTCTTCATATCAAGCGGTGCATCCTCCGTTATGTCTGGCATCGTATTGTTAAGGCTTGCACTACCGTCGTAGTCCATGCTCTTCAGCCGTGCCTTGTAAAAGCGTGCTCGTGCATCCACTCGATCCCATGTACCTTCCACATCCTCCGCATCAAAGCCATCACTTGTGTCCTGCTCGGCGTTTCCCTGGCCATCCAAAATCTTTCGTTTCAACCACATGTCATTGATGGGCTGCCCAGCGTCCTGCAACGCCTTCATCTCTTGTAATACCCCATGAACATTCTGAAATTTCTGCTTGTACTTGTCGTAGTCTTTTTCAATCGTACCCATTGTAATCTTCGTGCCGCCTCCCGGATGGGGAGACGTGTTTGCCGCGTAATCCCCGCCAAGAGGGCCCCCACCCGTGTTTTGCCCAACAGATGCCGCAGAAAAATCACTTTTGGGAGACTCACACGGCTCCTCCGTATGCCTCACGTCAGATCCATTCTTCTCTCTCTCTTCAAGGCGACGGATTGACGCCTCCACACGGTCCTGAAGAACCCTCGCATCCAGCAACTGTGGCGTGAACCTCCACAACTGCACGCTAAGTCGCATGTCTGTCTCCACCACACGCCGAACACCAGCGTCGCTAATAAATGTGTGCGTGTCGTTGGGTTGTTCGCCAAATCGCCACCCCCACCTGGCCTCACCAGAGCAGCGCATCAATGATCGCTGTGGCAAAAAGACCTGCCCACGGCGCCCCGTCGGCTCATCATCAAACGACAGCACTGTGTCCGACAAAAGAGAGAGGTAAAGGAAGCAGCAACCCACTGTGGGATGTTCAATGTGCATCTCATAACCAGGCATATTGTGCTCAACCACTCGCGCGGTGTCCGGCACAGAGCCCAGCAGAGCCGGAGCAACATCCCGCATGCACGCCATTAGGGTTGGCGACCAAACAAGCCCCGGAAGCCGCCGCAATTCCTTTCTTTGCCAGCTCTTTACTTCCGTAAACCGTTGATCCCCGTGCATCTCAAGATATGTATGTTTCACGATCTTGCTCTGCGGGGTCGAGCGCTCCGACAGCGCCTTCTGCCCCTCCCGCTCAAGCACAAGGCTGAGCTCGTCCCAGATAATACTCTCCTCCCGGCTGCTCACTGCGTTGCGGTACACTTCAACGCGCCTCACGCCAGCTGGAAGGACAACTAACGAAGGATCCGGTGTGAGACGCAAACTTAGCCATCGTGTGGGTCTCCACATACGCGCAATATATGATAAATAAAACAAGTTTTTGCCCCCCACACAACTGAAGTGCAGGGGGAAAAAGGTGCAAAGTGAAACTGTAAAAAAAAAAAAAAAAAGAAGCAAACGTAATGAAGGAAGCATTGCGGGCAAGAAGCAAAAATCACACACAACGGGGGAGGTGACGCGGTACCAAAACCACATCTCAATGACTCCCTACCACACGAATAAAAAATCAACAACAACAAAAAAGCGGACAAAATTTAACCAAAAGAAAAAAAAGGAAAAAAAAAAAACTACGCGTGTATACATCATCGCTGTTTTTGCACATTTGTGTCAAGAAGAGTCCTCTTCCGCCCCTCACAATCGTCTCCTCCTCCTCCTCCTCCGCACGCACAAATAATAATAAAAAAAAAAAAGAAAATCAGTACGTATAAACTAAAGGAAAAAAAAGAAGAAAATATATATTTATTTATTTTTTCCTCAACGCCTCCAGCAACTCCTAATGGCGCCAATGCAAGACAATAAAAAAAAAAACTTAAATTTTCTTCCAGTTGCCACACATACGCAAAATAATGCACCAAAAAAAAAAAAATTTTGTTTGCTTAAATTCCACCGCTCCAGAATATGCACCAAGACACACACACACACAAAAAAAAAAAAAAGAAAGGGCAAGCAAAAAAAAGAAATTTGCCTCTCCGCAAGAGGAAAGCTAACGTATACTCCTAAGCCTGATAACAATAGCCACCATCCTCATTATCCCTCAACCTTCTTAGCAATTCTACTGGTTTACGAATCACTCTCTCTGCCTCTTCAAGATGTTGCAACAACCTCGAAAACGCCCTCGGACCCTCTCTTTCCAACCAAATTTCAACACATGAAGACTCCGAAGAGTTGGAAGCACTCAGTTCATACACCTCGAAGGCACAAGAGCTCTCCTGCGTATCCCACGGAACAACATTCTTTTTTAATGGCGCCACTTCATAGTTCTCAGCCCCGGTGGGCAGAGTCCGTCCCTCTAATTTATTCCCCTCCACTGTCACATGTTGATCCTTCAATGCTCCAAGAAGCCCATTGCCCCCCTGTGCAGGCGCCACATCCTTTGTTTCCGTAAGCTCCAAATGTCTCGATGACACGTCGCCATCCGACAGTAAATGTCCATCCGTCTCCCCTACACTTAGCATCAGCGCCTCCTCCGATTCTTCCAACAACACATTTGACGATCCCTTCAGCAAACCAACGGCCTCCGCTACCGGAAGAATTTTCTGCGCAGACACATTCGACCTGCCTCGCGCCGTATATTGTGAAAACTTCCAAGGGTTTTTGTCGATCGATCTCGCTGGCAGTACATCTAGCCACCGCTCCTCAGGGTTACAAGCACCAGAAAACAACGGAGAAGTCGCCGCCTCACAATGCATACCATGAAAAACAGGAGAACGTGCATCCCCTCCACCCTCAAAAGAAACCCGGTCCATCGTCATCGAAGACTCAAAAACCTCCGATTTGCCAACAGACACCGCACATGGCGCCATTGAATCACCACAAGGCATCACAGAAGGCTTACTCAAGCTAGATAAACCATTATCACACACAAAAACCTCCTCGGACAAACAAACATGATTAGAATCACGATCCTCCAAGACAAAAAATCGACGAGGAGGCAAACACCACCCATTCATCTCAACCATTCGCAGAGAAACATCCTTATCTAACAAACTGCGCCACTTCTGCCCACGCGGAGGCAAACACCAATCATCCATCTCGTTCTCGTGCACCAAGGAGACACCAAACGACTTACTGCTCATGGGACGTTCACCACGAGGAACCACAGTAACACTCTGGGGCAACGAGTCCATGCTGCGACCTCCCTCCATCTCGTTCTCGTGCACCAAGGAGACACCAAACGACTTACTGCTCATGGGACGTTCACCACGAGGAACCACAGTAACACTCTGGGGCAACGACTCCATGCTGCGGCCTCCCTCCATCTCGTTCTCGTGCACCAAGGAGACACCAAACGACTTACTGCTCATGGGACGTTCACCACGAGGAACCACAGTAACACTCTGGGGCAACGAGTCCATGCTGCGGCCTCCCTCCATCTCGTTCTCGTGCACCAAGGAGACACCAAACGACTTACTGCTCATGGGACGTTCACCACGAGGAACCACAGTAACACTCTGGGGCAACGACTCCATGCTGCGACCTCCCTCCATCTCGGTCTCGTGCACCAAGGAGACACCAAACGACTTCCTGCTCATGGGACGTTCACCACGAGGAACCACAGTAACACTCTGGGGCAACGACTCCATGCTGCGGCCTCCCTCCATCTCGTTCTCGTGCACCAAGGAGACACCAAACGACTTACTGCTCATGGGACGTTCACCACGAGGAACCACAGTAACACTCTGGGGCAACGACTCCATGCTGCGGCCCCCCTCAATTTCTGGGTACATGAGAACTGAAGTGTTGTTTATTTTTTCTCCTGTCGAGAGGTTGTTAATGCTTGAATAGTAATTTTTTTCGGCTGGTATCAACTTTGCTAAATCATTTTGGCGACTCTCCTCTTCTTTTTCTGAATTGCATGATGTTTTTTGACTGTTGTTTGCTATTCCTGCCAATTCTTCTTTTTCCACTTCAGTGGATCGCTTATTACTTTTATTATCGATGATGAGTTCATTTTTTTGTAACGAAGATGGATCGAGAAGGTATGAATCATCCACTTTTAACGTTGCAGTCGTATTTTTAACAGAGGTTTGTGGAACTCGTG
Organism: Trypanosoma cruzi; assembly: GCF_000209065.1. Classification (NCBI taxonomy): domain Eukaryota; phylum Euglenozoa; class Kinetoplastea; order Trypanosomatida; family Trypanosomatidae; genus Trypanosoma; species Trypanosoma cruzi. Next base: position 34,211 of record NW_001849470.1, read on the forward strand.
AGCATTGATAGGGTTCTCCATTAATCCTGATGGCTTTGCCGCCCCATAGCCCATGCCTCAAACTTTCTGAAGGAGCAAAAACCGATGGTGTATTAGGGCATTGAATGTATTCGCCGGAATTCTGAGTAAGAAATTGTGCACTAAGTTGCAGTTGCGCAGATTGGTATATCCGTCGAGTTTCTGGAAAGTGATATTCACTGAGGTGCCGACATACTTCGTCGTCGCTGACCTCAGCTGAGCGTGTTATGGTGATATAGGCAAAAAAACCGCCCCCCGTGCGCATGATTTGAACGCTAAACGATGACGAGAAGGGCAGTGAGTTGCATATGTCCAGTTGCAAAGCCATGTAGAGTTCATTCTTGCGGCATGGCAACACAGCATCCCAGTCATCACCTTCAAACTGGATGCGGTGGATTGTTCTTATATTCCCGGTATTTCCTTCTTTGGAGGTTTCCATGTTCAAAGTAGGTAAGGATTCACGGGTTTGAGGCAGTTTAATAAAAGTCAACGGTTCCTTCTGCACTGCCGGACTCTCCTCATTGTTTCCCGGTGCCTTTTCATTGGGGTTGTGTGTCGGTTGCTTCTGCATTGTTGGAAACATACGTGACAGCGGCGGGGGTAAATAAAAGTCCTTGTCGTCGCCCATTAGTCTAGAACGAGCTCGTAACCCCTGTGCGGCGACAAATCGCCCCGCGTAGGAACTGTCGCGGGGTGTCTGAGGCGGCATGACGACAATTGGCATAACGCACTGCTGCTGCTTCTGCTGCTGATAACTCTGCGGCAATCCATTATTTAGTTTGTAGCGGCGCTTACACAACTCTCCGTGGCAGGTGAACGTCTGCGTCTCGCAATCGTGGCGCCAGGCGCCTGTGATTGCACTGCCACACGTTTGGCACACGAAAATCATGGGATGAGAAAAGTAAGTTGCCACGGCGTAAAAGCCAAACAACGTTTTCTTGGGGCGTTAAAATGAAGCAGAAAGAGAAAGAGAAAGAAAAAAAAAACGTCCAACAAAAATAAAAAATAAAAATAAAAGGTGACATCAAAAACAGGACGGCATTCACCATGAAAGATGCACCAATCCAAACATATGAAATTCCTCCGCCACATTTCCCCTACGTGTTCGCGGCTCCTCTTTATCTCACATTTATGTACGTATAGATATATGTATATTTTTTTTTTCTCTCTTTAAGAGAGAGAACCGCGTCTCGACTGAATTGAAGGCGTCCCACAAACGTCATGTCCCTCACACCTTCGTCCTTGTGGCCATCGGAAGTGTAGGCACAATCCCGGGCATCGGTGGCAGTGCCCATTTCATACGGGCATCAGCGCCAACGCCACAAATTGGAAAAAGATGCGCATTGAACTGTGGCTACTTGAATGGGTCTATCACTGCCAAACAAACGACAAACACACAGGAGGAGATAAAACATATATATATATATATATATATATATATATATAACAAGGAAAAAAAAATAGAAAACACGTCAATCAAAAGGAAAAAAATAATCAAATAAAAAAAAAAGGAATAAAAAAAAAGGCAAATACGAATATCATAACAAAATCCTATCAAAGGGGAAGGGGAGGGAGGGAAAGCCGGTAAAGAAATGCGTGTGCCTTCCCCCATCCTCCACTCTTTTTCCTTTTTCTTTATAGAATGCAGTGGCATCCGTGCAATTGCTCGGGGCTGTCTGTGTGGAACCCACACACATGCCTCTACGCCGCGTTGTGAGGCAGTTTCACAATAAACACCACCGACCCCCCGCGCAGAAACATGTTGCGTATGGATCGCTCCTTCTGCTCTTTATTGACCATTGCCAGCTCAACCACATCGCGGAGAACGAGGTTGAAATGCTTGTCGAATGCGACAACAGTGGCGACAAGGGATTTATTAAAGCGCGATTGAATAAAAACACGGGTCCCGTTTCGCATTGCGCTGTCAAGTACGCTGAAAGGACCCTCCGACACAGTTGTCTTCAAAAACTCTTTGCTGCTGACTTTCTTTGCGCCAGACTCCGTCCGGAGTGTTTTCGTGGGCCTCTCATCCAACATTTGCCCTCCCTTTTTTCTTTTCTTCGTGTGTGTTTTCTACTTCCTAGCAACACTAGAAACACCCCAGCAGCATCCCCAACAAAAAAAAAAAAAAAAAAAAGAAGAGAAAACAACAAATGAGAAAGCAAATGGTAAAAAAAAGTGAGATGAAAGCTACAAAGTGCGATAGCGGTACCTTCTTCTGCACGCCACTTCAAAAAATAAAAAGAGAGCGGGGAGGGAACAGGTGACACAAAGCAGATGGGTCTCTTCTAATGAATCACAGATGCACACTTACCACTCCTCTCCCTTCAAAAAGATAAAAGCGGACTGAGATATATGAC
>NW_001849470.1:36688-44900 GCF_000209065.1 Trypanosoma cruzi
GCACCTCCACCTTTAGCCCGTGGTCGCCGTCTGCTGCCCCTCCACGCACTTCAGTTTCGCCAACAATTCCTCTCGCTGCGCAGCAGATAGACGTTGCAGCAAGTCAGGGTCTGCCGTGTCCAGCAGTCCCAGAGAGCCCACGCCACGGTAGCCGGAAACGAGACACGAGTCACCCACTGCAGGGTCCACAGCGGACAGCGTGAGGCCACCGCCTGCGGTCTCCGCCAATCGTCGAAACTCCTCCACATGTGCATTGGGCTCAATTTTTCCCGAGGGTGAAGCGGCAGGTGGCTTTAGGGCAAGAAGCGCAACATCAGCTGAGGGGTGAAGTGCCACCAGACGCAATTCTACGAAGCTGGTGGCGATCGCGCGTCCCTCGCTATCCGGTAAATACAAATGCACGACCACAAACCTTGTCTTGCGATACGTCTCCGGGATTTTCAGCCGAGCTGGATCTGCGATGAAGTGCCATGGTGCAAACGTGTGCTTCGCGGAGAGGAGGAACAGCCTTCCAAGAGCCGCGGTGTCGTGCGCCGTTTGCAGCAGGCAGGCAGTTCCCATCATAAGCCAAAGAGGCTGCGACATTTTTCCCGGCACGTGTAGAAAACTCATGACAGGAAAGCAGCTACTGTGCCCGCGGGAAGATGCCGCCATTGCTTTGATGCTCACGACAGCCTCACACCCAACCTGAGAGCATGCATACAAAAAAAAAAAGAAAAAAAAAAGAAAAAAAAAAAACAGGCAGTGGGCATGGGCGTGACCAGACCACAAGTCCAGTCAAAAGTGTCTTCTCCACCCCTCATTCACAGTGTCCCATCCGGGTTTAAAGATATTGCTCAATAAAGCCACGCATTAGCGGCGATCCCAGGCAACCCCACTGCAGTCCCCCAACGTCTTCATTTTCTCCTCTTCTTCCTTCGCATCAGAGCACTGCAAAAGAGAGGCGTAAAGCACTTTACTGTTTTCACCTCCATCATCCGCGGAGACATCTTTTAGGGCTGCACGATACAACTCTCCGTGTGTCTCGGACATGTAACGACAGAAATCTGCCGCCGTACTGAGCCTCATTAAAAGCAAACGGCAGGATGGATGTTCACAATCACGGAGGACGTGCTTCGTCGCAAATAAAAGAAAAGAATTGTCTTGCAAAATGAAAGGCAATGATGACACGGTCTGTGCATCGTATAGCCGATGCACCACATCGTAGACCAGACCGCATAATTTTCGTTCCTCCCCTTTTCCCCGTAACAGACAAAGAAGAGGTGACAACAATTCCACAAGGCGTTCCTTGATCCACAAGTGGCACGCAACCTCCTTCACAACAGCATCCTCCAGATGCAGCATGTTGTATAGTAAGCTCAGAAGGCCTGCATACAATGAAAAAGGCAATGGAGATTTATCGAGAAACCGAAGTGCTGCCGTAAGAAGGCCTGCCACCGCCTCAAGGGTTGCACGGGTGTGGCTTGCCTCGCTGCGCTCCAGGATGCCGCTCAACACAACCAGAGCCGCACTGAAGTCTTCCCAGCTATTCACGCTTTCCGTTCCTGGTGCAGACTCTGATGTGCTGGCAAAAAATAACTCCATACGTCTTAGCAACACGGGGACGACAGATGGTCCGGCCTGAGCAATCACGTCAAGTACACTGCTGCACAATTCATCATCTGTCATGAGCGCCAGCCCTAATTCAAGAAGAAGATCAGGTGAAACGGCATCTTGAGATGTAGCAATGAGAAACGCAATTGCCTCAAGAATATCGCACTCCTTTAGCGGCAAACGTCGTGGTTCTGTTTTTGGCACGTGTCTCGTCACACTTACCAGAAACGGAAGCAAATTTAGAGCCTCGTCGTTCTTTTTTGTGTCACCCGTATCGCCCTTCACTTCTTCGTTGACATGACACTCTTCTTTCTTTAACAAATATATCTGACAGCATCGCGTCAAGGAAGCACACAGGAGTCTGATAAATTCCTCATCCTCAAATAAATACGCTCCACCATCCTCGGAAGCCGTGACGGTCTCTAAGAGAGTGTTCCAGAATGCACGTGCGTAGCCTGGAACACTCTCCTCCCACGCCTGCAGTCGCCGTGAGGCCAAGACTATGATTTCAATCCATTCAAAAGTGACACTTGATGGTAGTCTAGCAACAATGACCGCCATGATGTTAAGGGAGCCAATGAGATAGACGGCATCCAGCTCGCTTAGGCTAGAATTCTCACCGAGCGCAAGGACGGTGTTCATGTACTCATAGTCCAATACGAGGGTGGCCGCCAGGGGGTATGCCTCTGCAAGTAGTGTCAAGGCGGAAACAGCAGCTTCCAAAACCTTCGCATTTGTTCGTGCCTCTGTGGCAATTGTGCCGATGCATCCAAGTGTACTTTCCGGCAGCAGTCGCATTGCATCGCCGCCCAAAAAGGTGATTGTCTTGAGTACAAGTAACAATGCCGATTCCCCTTCCGTACCGTTCACCAAGAGCGAAATGTTCGAATCTTGGCTCATATCTTGCATGACCTCGCACATTATGTCGATGCATTTTGATGCCAATATAACATCTCGCCCCTCATCCGAGAATCGAATAAGCGATTGAAGTAATTGGAGTGCCCCCACAACGACACTGTTGCTGTAGTCTGTAAGTAAATCCTCCAAAAGCACAACGCCACCAAGCAGAAAAAAGTGTTCCACCAAACAGTTCTTGTAGTAAAAGGCGTCAAACCCCTTGTAATGGTTACGCGCTTCTCGTTTTGTTTGTTTCCCTGAAGTTGGCGCCGCCCACTCCTGCCCCCCAATCGCACAGGCAAGAATTGTGCAGGCGCATGCGCTGACGTTTTCGTCCACACCACTGGCTGCCGCAAACACAGCCTTCAGGGCACCTGGTAACAACACCAGCAGCGCAGCTGCCATGCCCGATGGGGCGTGTGAATGGAAAAGAAGGCGGGCGATAGCGTCAAGATCCTTCACACGGGCCGCGCTGTCAAATTGATCCCTCTGCAAAGAGTCGAGTGCCGCACTAAGAGCAGCAACAGGAACTTCATCCCCGCCAGTCGCCAACGCCGCACTGAAAGTTTGCGTCACGTTCCCTTCTTGGCTCGCGTCTACCGTGGGCAAGTTGGTGAGCATGGCAAGACATTCATCCACACCTCTGTCGAGTTCCGTCTGTGTGAGACGCAAAACAATGAGTAGCTGCAGAACCTCATCCTTCACACATACGTCGTCCCGCACACTCGCGAGGGTACAAAGGCGTTTCAGCCGCGAGACAACAGCACCACGCGCCGTGCTCGTCACACTACAGGACGCACGCACCAATCCAAGAAACGCCGTAAGAAGGCTAGATGACATACACATTCCATCGCTGAACCAAAGACTATCCAGTCGCCTCCAGAACTCATCGTCGCAAAGCAACCGCGACGCCATTCGCTCGCCATCGGACGCCAACTGCACCGCCCAACCAAACAGCGACAACGCCAACCTCGCCACTGCCGTGTTGTCAACAAAGACGAGCGCCACACAAGATGCAAAATTCTTGCTGATGCCGTCCATTAGCGTGTCGGCACGGGCGCCGGACACCGCCATGGCCGACGCAAGCTGCAACACAGCCCCATCTGCATCTTCGTAGCCGCAGCAGTCTCCTACTCGCGACAACAGTGTAGACAAGTAAGAAGGACATCCCTGCGCCAGAAACGGCAACAACAGTCGGTGTGAATTGACCTCTTGCAAGAGCGCTCGGCAACGATCTGGTAACCACGTGGCGTCGCCGCCTCGCCGCACTTCACGTTCAATTCGCTCCACTTCACGCATCAATAACTTGTGTTGGTCAGGGAACTGCCGCGCCAGACGCGCCATGATTTGCTGTGCCCGCCTTCGACCCATCAACTACGCCAAAGTAAAGCAGCAACACAAAAATGATATCACGCTCTTCCGTTGCTGCTCCCGCTTCTCGCCCAACTACTCGCCGTAATTTATACCCACACTCGCTCCGGAACCCCAAACTGTTCTTTTTTTTTTTTGCAATTTTGTTTCTTCCCCCCTCCCCCCACACAACAACACCTTTTTTTTTTTTGTGTGTGTGTGTGTGTTTTTGTGTGTTTCTTCGGCCCTTTCCGTTCCTCGGCTGCTCTTGGAAGGCGCAGCCCACTCCCAGCTCTCTTTTTATTGTTCCGCCTACGCTGCACGAGCCCCACTTTCTCTTTCTATCCTGAAAGAAATAAACCAAAAGGGAAAAAAGAAAAAAGAAAACAGCCAGCCTTGGCACCTCCAGCACGGCAGCGTCATCTCGTCAGTACGCCAACACACCGCCACTGACCACCAAACCTCTGCAATCACATCTGTGTGTGCGTTTGTATCGGGCGCATACGATTAAAGAACTTCACCCTTCTTCCTTGTAGTCATTCAATAGGCTTTCCGTCCCCTCACCTCTCTTAGATTTCGATTTCCTGTTTTCTTCCATGTTGCGTTCCTTTCGTTGGGCATGGGTCCTCCTTTTATTTTATTTTCCTCTTCCTGCCATCAAGTAAGTAGTCTTTCGCCTCTCCTCCCGCGGATGTTTCATACGCTCCCTTCATGTGGAGGGAGCGGAAAACAAAAAAACAAACAAACACACACAGATGCGCACAAAGAAAGAGATGGAAAAACAAAGGAAGAAAAAAAAAATAGGGGCCGTCCATCACTTTCGGCTGCACGACGACGAGCGTTACTCACGTCGCCACCACCCCTCATCCACCTCAAACACGCCCCTCTCATGCGCGTAAAAGAAAAAAAACGGCACGCACTAGTTCGTGCGAACGCTGTGCATGTACACACATCCACATTTAGGAAGGCCGCGCCAAGCCCTTCACGACCTCGCTGACGTGCTCCGCGTTGCGGCACCTCACCCATCTGAGGTCAATACCGCCCCGTCCGCCGCTGCGCCGTATGGGAACACGCACATAAATGCTGCTTTCATCAATGTGAAGGTAAAAGTTCCGCTCCGTCACACCGCCGCGCGTAAAAACGCGATAAAATGGAGGTCTGGATTGTTGGCTAACCTCAGCAAAGACATATGTAAAGCCAAGACCACTCTGACGCTGAGCATCCAGCGCATCTTGTACATCGCGTGCGCTTTCAACAAACCGTCGGTGGCTGCGGATGCTCCGCACAAGAGCAACCATCGGAGCGATGAAATTATTCAGAAACTCATCTACATCACCAAACTCCACCTCGCGTCCCGTCAATTTGTCCTTCAGGCGGTAGTAAATGGCACCGTTGGGACGTCGTTCCTCACTGATAAGCCAGTTGCACGTTGACCGTTCACCAATCTTCACCACCGCAATGGCCTTGTTGCGCCTTCCAGTCGCCGGACGAAGAATCACCTCCCCAATCCGTTTGTCGTGAAGATATGTTTGTGCTGTGGCGCTGGTGGTGTCGCGAAACAGCGGATGGCGCGATATCTTCGTTGCAAAGACACGGGCGTCAATATTCATCCGCACCGTACGGAGAGAATTCGCGCTGCTAATCGCATCGTTAACACATGTGGCATAGGACAAGTAGTGGTTATCGCTGTCCACACCGTCCTTGCCGCCTTGTTCCGCATTACCGCGATTCCCATTAGAAATGGTGTCACGTGGTCGACACCACCGCAGGCGTAACTCACAGCGCTCCCAATTGCAACCAAAGACAATGCCCTGAATGGGCACACCACGACGCAACCAAGTTGGAGGTGTCAAGTTTGATGGAGGTTGCGGCATGCCAGCATTCTCACGCACGGATTGTTCATACAGGAGCACATCCTGCCTCATTGTCTCATCGTCAATATCTTCTGCAGCGATAAAGGCGCCCAACCCAAATGATGTCGAAACACGAATACCCGGGACAGCCACACCCCCACGAACGCCTTGCACCGTCCCCATCACGTAATCCCCTTCACAAATGACTAGGGAGCGTGTGTCAACCGAGCGAGTATCGGAATACGCGCTGGATTGTGTGCAGTACACGATGCCCGTCACAAATGACATAAGTTCCCTGTCCGACAGCCGCCGATATGGCCGTCGCAGGAAAGACTGACCCACTGTTATCATCTCTTCCTGCAGGAACTCCACCTCTCTTTCACCCAACAACGAATCCCACTCAGGGCGACGGGCCTCGCGAATGGCAGTAATCATCTTCCGCTGATGGGCATGACGGTCGATCCGATCACGCTTTTCTGACGCCTCCAGCCGCATAAATTCTACAAGTGCAACAAGTCTGGAAGGGACACCTTTAAGCGCCGCACTTGCAACAAATGCCGCAGCACTGTACCACTCTCGTGGTATCAACGTCTGATCAAGAAGATGCCACCGGGAAAAAGATCCTCCATTGTCAGTAGAAGCATCACTTGGGGGCCCAAAACGCAAAGATGAAATCGCATTATGGGAAACATATGCACCAAAATACTCTTTAATGAGCTGGCCGCACTCCTCACGACTATTCGGGCGACGCAACGTTAGCAGTTGGTGCAGTTTGCGAGCCCTTGATGGACCAAACCCCGCCAAAAACTGCAAAGACGCCACGCTTGTCGGTCGAGTAACGCAGTCCTCCACCCAGACTCCGCATGCAGTAACCCACAAGCTCATTTCCCAACAGAGCCGCGCGTACAATTGATCCTCTTGCTCACCCGTTACATACACTGTAGCACCAAGGGAAAGACGTAGTGCCGTCCTTTCCTTGTCAAAAAGAACGCAAATAGCATGAAGAGGATCTTGTACGTAACGCGCCAAGGCCAAAGACGTGCGGGCAAGAGAGTCAGCCCCAGGAATCTCAAGTTCCGCAAAAGTTGTGCTGCTGTACAAACGCGCCACCTCCACCGGAGCCCAAACAATAGGAATGTGTACATGAAACGCCGCGTACACGCGCCCCCGCAGAAATTTTAACAAAGAGCGCATTAATGAGAGGGACGCCATGTTGGAAGCCCCGACGACAATTACACTAGGGCTGCACCTTGCACAGAGTTTCTCAAGTTGGTTCTGCTGCATCAAATCGGCTGCTCGGCCAGTCTCAGAACTCCATGCAGGGTTCTCCCAACGTGTAGAACCAATAAACGAACCAGACTCATCAATAAAGCTTATATGTGTTAGGCCGCTATCACCGCGGTAGGCGGCACACACGCGTCTAAGCGTTTTGTAACCATTGACGTGCAATTGCTTCAATGGGAGGGCTTCGACCACATTCCACTCCGGTTCCCACGTGAGGGCATCGTCATCGTAGACCTCAAGACAAAGTCTTGTGGGCTCATATGGGCCTTGTGCACAAATAAGGCCAAGACGCTCCATAGCCTGTGTTTGCACAAACTGCTGTGCAAACTGGCTGAGCTCGGCCTTCACCTTTGGTATAAGACCATCTATTAGTCGCACCAACAAAAGCTCCATTGCCCGCTCTCGTTCTAAAAACCACTCGTCCGCGGCAGGGGAGCGATCATACAGTTGGCGTAGATTCATCTCACGGCAGACTAGTTCCTCACTCAAAACATAGTAGAGTGCCACTGTGCCTTGCCGCTCACGCTCCAGTAAATCCAGATAGTGCCGCGGGTGCTCTACAAAAAAAGTGGCCAATGGATACACATCGTCCCTCCTTTCACAGAGTTTGTACGTCACAATAAGGTCCCCCTCCGCACAAAATACGTCAAATAAACGCTTTCGAAGGATAGGCAGTTTTGAAAACTGCTCAACAATGGCCTGGTTAAAAAGAAATAATACGGCCTCAGCAGAGCGCGGGGAACGAGCGGTGGCACCAACTTGGCGTGCCCAATCCATCAGTGGCATCGATTGCGGCGACTGACACACGTGAACTGGCGCATTAGCAAGCAGGTTCTCTTGGTACTGCAGTCCAGTAATAGTGTACTCCTCAAATGCGTCCTCAAGACCGAGACCTTTTATCACTTGCGTCGGACCCCGCCCCTGGCCTACGGTAAGGAGACCAGAAAACGTTTGCCAAAGATCTGCCTCAATGCCGCTCTCAAAAACAAGGCTCTCCAGCGCCACCCGCTGCTCCTGCACGCACGACTCCGGGTGATCCTTCAGCTTTAGCAGCAATTGCTGCCGCTGACTTTCTAGCCGGTGACAGAGTACATCGAGTTCAAGGATGCGCACCAACAGGCGACCCAGTTCCAAAAAGCATGGCTTGCGCTGGGCGAAGTCGGCCTCATTGCTGCCAAAAAGGTTCCACGCAGGGTCACCCTCACCAATCGAACGGTCAGCCAAGGCGTGAAACC
>NW_001849470.1:45000-74506 GCF_000209065.1 Trypanosoma cruzi
GTCCTCCTTTGCTCTCTGTTCCCGTAGACGGTCTGCCGCCGTCTTGAGCCGCCCGACGCGCTCCTCCTCATCTTCCGTTTCTTTGTCCACGCAGCTGAAGATTACTTCATTAAACGTCTCGTGGAGGCGCTCAAGGCAAAGTGTGGGGTCGGTTAGACTCGCCACCCACATGGCGCCCGCGAGCACCTCCTCAATGGTGCGCTGCGGAAGTTCCGGCGCAATCCTCGTCCCTGTTTCCTCCATTACCCCCTGCTGCTTTTCCCCTCCTGATTTTTTGGCGTGCATCCCAATTAAAGGCGCAAAAATTAAAAAAAAAAAAAAGAAATTTAAAGAAATATAAATAAATAAGAAAATTTAAAAAAACACCACGGAGATCACAAAAAAAAAAAAAAAAAAAGACAGTTTGAAAAATATATATATAACACTAACGCGTCACAATTGAATATAAAATGACGGCAAACACACCCCGCATTTACATTGCAAAGAAGAAGAAAAAAAAAAAAAAGGCTCCGCATTACAAGGCAAGAGCATCCTTTGCAGTCAACTCAAAACAAAAATTCCGTTTTTCATTTTGTTGTTGTTCCGCAGCCTCTTCTTTGTTGTTCTACACCTCTTCGTGCTCTCTTGAAGCAGGCAAAAAAAAGGAAAAAAAGAAAACGTGGGTCAAACATGGAATTCCTTTGTCACAATTGTGAATGCCACCAGTCAGTATAGTTACGATTACAAATTTGTGTGGTACTTAACCGTATTTTTTTTTTTATAAAAGTTAAAATTCAGAGCTTACTACCACTCGTTAAAGTACCTTTTTTGTACACACTACACATGGACTCGTACCTTTCCACATCCCACAGGCATCCAAGTGCAATAGGTGTTTTCTGCTCCATTTCTACCACGCGCACATCCATCATATTCTTCGTACCTGTCGTGGATCGTCCACCTGCACACTCCACGAGGAACGCCATTGGTGCTGCCTCAAAAAGCAGCCGGAGTTTTACCTTGTGGTGTGGGCTCTCCGGAGTCATGTAGATACCATCGCCCTTCACGATGATCTGACACACGTCGGCCACCATTCCCCCCGTGTAGCGCAGCGTCGCCCCGCTGTTCATATACGACGTGACAAGTTCCTTATACCACGGCAGGTACATCACCGCGCGAAGATTCCCGGGGGCAAATAAAGTCGCTCTTGACTTGAGAGTGCGCGGGACTCCATTTTGCACACGGGTCCAGCGGTCTCCATGGTAATAAAACTCCACCACACCCACCGGACGCAACGACACAAAAAGCACAGTCCGCGGGCCGTATACCGCCACAACACTCGCCACCATATCACGCACGCGCAGCCCAATCGGCGTGGCACCAGGCCAGAGAGCAAAGATCGAACCGACAGAAAAATTCGTCGCGATGATGCTGCTGCCATCCAGCGGGTCATAGGAGACCGTGTACATGCCCCGCCCCAAGTGCGGTGTCGAAGTGAGCGTCGGTCGCTCCTCTGAGACAAACGCCAAAACATGGCGGCAGCCAGTGAGGCATGACGAGATGTGTTTTTCTGCCATATCATCCACCGAAAGCACCTCGTCACCAAAACTGTTATTCGCCCCCACCGCCCTCACGGTGTCTGTACGAAGATCTATTGATATCTCGCGGCACGCCTCTGCAATTGCCGCCACAACATCCGCCACAGACGACGGCACACCCTCACCCTCAAGTTCTTCCAAAAAAGTCGTCGAGTCTGACATCGCCGTAACCGTCCCTTTTTGCTGTTGTTATTGTTGTTATGTGTGTGTGTGTGTGCGGAACCTGCTGTCTTGTACCTGTCTCACCTTCCAGCCACTCTGCAAGTAGAGGAAAAAAAAAGCATGTGGGTCAGTTCACAATTATTTTCTGCAAAGTAAAGAAAGGCATCTAAAGAAAAACGCAGCATAAATGCACATACCGCCCATAATAAAAGAAAAAACCGACGCCAGCCAACAGAGAAGCACAACAAAGAAAAAAGAGAAACAAGTGACCACGGGCCTCCGTAACAGAAAAATCTCTCCTCTCATTTCCCCAACGATATTCTACAACGGTACTCTTAAGCATCATACATAGCAAAAAACAGGAACCATGTGTTTCCATCAATTTCCCTTTATTCTACAAAATGCATATTAATTCAATAGCCGACAAGAGAATTTTAAAAAAAATTCCTTATTACCCGCAACCATTAAGTACAAACACACAAAAAAAGTGCCAACCGCACCCTTAAACCAGTCTCAAAAGCCCCACCTCCCTATGCCTACAGGCTCAGTGGCCTAGCCCCACAAACTACAATCCGCTAAGATATGTTTTAAAACCACACATCGTCATTTGGATTGCACATCGTCTCACAAAGCGCATTCTTACTGCTGGCGGTTTCGTCTCACACCGCGCTAAGATACTGGGAAATTTGAAATGGCAGAGCAACCACGACCCCGGCGTCCTAATGGGCGTTCTTTGCCTTTGGCCATGCGATGAACCGCCATCCCCGCACTGACGGCTTGTCCAACACCGCCGGCCCACCCTGCGACGGGCACTTCCAACGCCTCATAAATACTACCCGCCCTTTTCACAAGCAGCGCATGCTGTGCGGATTTCCGCAAATTCAGTTCTTTCCCATCGCTCGTCGAGGTGACGGATCGTAACACAGTGTCCTTCCACAAATCGTCACACACATTCGCGCGCCGTTGGATTCATCCGCCGTCGGATTCACTTCAGGGAGTAAAAGTGCACACGTCCACTCCTCGCCGGGGCAGGCAATCCTCCTTCTCCTCCCGCAACGCAACCCGGCGGCGATGGGTGCGCCGGACAATGCTGTGGCCCTCAGAAAATATGGTCGTGTGCCGTCCTTCCCCGGCGTCAATTGTGCCCACAGCACCGTCGCCCGGCGCGCCAACTCGTTTCCACCAACGGTGTCAACCGCACGACGTGTTGGGGAGGTGGCCCACGGCATCACCACGAGCGCAGCGCTGAGAGGAACCCATGGCCCACGGCATCACCCGTACATTGATGACGATGTCCCACCTGTGCCGTCCCAGAAGTCATTGCTTCCGGGGCCAAAAGCCTTTTTTGTGTGTGGGTATAGGTCTCCTTGCGCAGCTTCACTCGGCACGCCGTGTTGTGTTGTCCAATCCGACCACGTTTGCGGCATCGTGCTTCATTGGGCGGGGGTGCGGCATGCTATTTCTTTGCTCTCTGAACCGCCTGGAGGAATGGGCGATCCCATTTCTGGGCATTTAGACAGCACCCTGAATGTCCTCGACCCGCGCTCCAGCATCGTTATTCACTGTCCGGAGGATCCATTTGACTGAGTGTACGCGGTCGCCCTGACAACCGGCACGATTCCGTAAGCATCTCTTCCCCGCGAATGGCGCACGCCCAGGACGCACCGTTCCCCTCACGGCTGTCTGCATGCCGGAACCTGGCGCAGCCGGCGTCGCAAAGGTGGCCCAAGACGCATCCAGGAGCTGTGGCCAGGCGTTGCATCCATCATGCATTTCAATACGCCGTCAAATGGTGCGACTGCGATCCTCCGTACAAATCCCTGCCTCCCACGGATTCCCCACTTGGTCCCCCGTGTGCCGAGTGAAAACTCTAATTCCTCTGGCACGTCATGAATTTGTGGGATCCTTCGATTGTCTCTGCCGTATGGGACGCATTCCAACTTCCCGCGGCAGAATTGGTGGAGACTTGTGACGGGCCTGGCTGAGCGCTAATGCGCGCCAAGTTGCCGTTCCATTGATGGATGTGGACGGCTCTTGCGTCGGCGCCAATCCAATGCGCACCGCACGGAAATGCGCGTGGGCATCTGAGCTGCACGCCAATATTTTTTACCCTCCAACCGAGCCCGGGCACACTCATATGTGCCAGTGCAGCGCCAACTGCCTTCCTTCAAGTGCCGCCCACCTGCTCCAAACAGCGGTGTGCTTCTTCCTCTTCATAGAGGCTCGAATGGACTCAGGGTTCCTCGGCACGGTGATGGCAGCCACAGCGTGTCGCAACAAAGCGCAATTCATTCCTTTGTCTTGGCCCCGCCTAGTAGCTAGTTCACCGCCCGCTAATGGTGAGAACACCGCCCACGTGGTGGCTCAATGGCGGGCTGGTCGCTGGGAAAAAACAGATTGAAGAAATTGCCGTTGGATCTCACGCCCTCAGAGAACTTGGGGTGTTTCTCGTGGTCACCGTCCAATCCATAAACCATCCTAGCAACTCAATTCCCTTTCAAAAAATGTGCTTAAAAAAAAACTACACATGCAATAATGCATTGGAGAGAGAAACGCATGTATGGGTTGTGGGCATTTTTATCCGAGACACGTGACATCAAGCCGAAACATTCCCCTCGCAAGCCGTCAAGTAAAAAAAAAAAAAAAAACATCAACAAAACGATCGTGGATGCACGTACCGTTTCAAACGTAATTCCTAAATATTTATTGAACTATGTGCCTCAATAGATACAAGCCACTGATATCCATGGGTACATATATGTCTCTCTGTATAGATATATATATATATACATTTACATTAACAAATGTAAAGAGAAAAAAAAAAAGAAAATACATGGTTTCTTGAAATGTATTTGCTAATATATATTTCATTATCATAATCGAACACAATAGCAACAGCAACAACAAGAAAAACAAAAATAGATACATCCAGTTCAAAAAAAAAAAAAAAAAAAAGGGTTGGGTACATCCAAGGTGTGTCTGCGTCCGTGTCAATATATAATGGTCTACATTTCCCAATATTACATTATATATACAAATAAAGAAGAAGCAATGAAAACCTCAATAAAAAAAAAAAAAAGCAGAAAGAAAAAAAAAGCAAAAAAACACACGCAGCAAAAAAAAAAAAAAAAAAAAGAAAAAAAAAAAAAAAGAAGGTGAAGGACTCGTCCACGGAAAAAAATGCCAAATAAATTTATTCACTAAATTCAAAAAAAAAAAAAAAAAAATCCACAAGAACGGAGAAAAAAAAAAAACCTCAAATTCTGGGATTCCAATCGGCGCGGTAATATTCGGTTCAAAAAGACGCAAGGTTGGTGGATGATGAAGTCCTAAACCCCCCACTCCACCCCTCTTCTACTTCCTCGTCACAACACATGGTACGAGGCATGAGCAACAAAGCAAAGAAAAACAGAGAAGACAAAAAGAAGGGAAGTTAAAAAAAAAAAAAGGTGCGACAAGTATCAACACCCCATCGACCGAGGGCAGATGATGCCTTCGTAATAAATATAGAATTCACTTATGCAGAATGCAGGAGAATGCTCTCCAGAAGGAAAATGACCGACAATAGGAAGGATCAGGGTAGCAGCACCATCGTCTGTGTCAGAGCTCATTTGGGTAGGAGACGCCGGATTCTCTCGCGGTATTGGTGCAGGCGGTCCCTCGATTCCCCTCGGCGCGTAGACCCCGACTCCTGATAGGAGGATCCCAAGCACGCATTCGGGATATCGGCACTTTCAGGCTGAAGCTGCGACCCCTGCTGTCGCTGCAGCCCCAGCACCTCGCTTACCTCATTCAAATTCACACGCCGTTGTTGCTGCGCCTTGGTATAATCGGTCCGCAGCGGCCAAGGCAACGCACGGGGAGAGAGCGCAACATTTGGAAGCTCCACCCCGCGATCCCACGTCGGTAAGTGCTTCTCATGCGGCACATAAAGAGGTTCTTCGGGCACGCTGGGGCATTGTTTGAGGTCAGTCCTTGGCTGCCGGTACCGTAGCCCAGGCCGAGGGTACCCGACCGAATTATTCACGTAAAGGCCGTGGTGCTGTCGGGCAGCAACAGATTTCGGTATTTTTGAAAGGTTTGCACGAATTTTGGCTTGCCGCGGCGTCACACGCAGCGGCTGCAATTCTTGCATGACGGGGTTTCTCTCACGCCTGTAAACCTCCCAGACATTCTCAAACATGGTCGCGTTCAATAATTCATCAATTTGCCCCTCAGTAATGGAATCGCTGTGTTCAACGTAGAAATCAATAACAAGGTTCTCACTAACATAGTAACCCGCAATACGCACGTCCTCAGGTCTGACATGTAGCACTTCCACAACGTCCTTCACAAACGCGGCGCCCACAAGTTCCCCATTAATCTTACTGGACCAGTCTGCTCCCACAAACCCGACGCGGTGAAAGGTCGTCGTACGACCAACAGAACCCTCGGCGATACACTCATCATGAAGGCGCCACATCGACAAAAATGGTGCATCATCCAACATGCGAAGGACCTCGTTTTGTGACAAGGAAGACAAGTGCTCCAACAACACCGTCACAACAACATCCCCCGAAGAACTACAAGAAACACCCTCAACCGACCTTGGAACAAATTTGCTAATGTCCGACAAGTCGTAAAGAAAGCAGTCCTTCAAACGCGATAAATGCTTATCCACAACGCTCCTCCACCCCTTTCCAACAAAGCCAATACGGTACACCGCAAACAACTTTGAGGGCTCCACTGAGTGCGAAAAATGTCTATTCTCTTCATCACGATCAACTAAACCATCCTTCTTCCGAAATAAAGAGTCCACCACATCTGCAGACTGTAAACCGGCAGATCGCACATCCTCCATAATGCGTAAAGGTACAGCAACATCCTGAATCCCCACAGGACTCTTACGCACAAAAGAGCACCCCTCAGCGGCAGAGAGCACAGGCAGCATGGAATCAGAGGCCCCAGTACGAGGCACTGCGTCACCCACAGCGTCTCCCGTTTGCTGATCTTCATTCCGCCGGTCATACAGCCTCCATACCTCATCAAAGTTGCATTCGCCAAGACGCTTATCCACATCACGCTTAGAAAGCGACGGCGCGTGACGAACACCAAACGCAACCGACAGACTGCCCAAGGTGAACTCTACATCCGCCACTGACCCACGTGGAATGCCCACCGCCCCACAAACGTCGGCATCAAACGCCTCACACAACGCAGCACGCTTCCGCTCCAGAACAGCATCCCAGTCGTCACCGTCAAACTGCACACGGTGGTGTGTCACCACTAGCTCCTCATCACGATATTCAGCAGCATAGAGCGCAGGAGGCAGAGCATCACACGACAGGAGCATCGGCGAGATGGCATCACGATATTCAGCAGAATAGAGCGCAGGAGGCACAGCATCACACGACTGGAGCCTCGGCGAGATGGCATCCCGATATTCAGCAGAATAGAGCGCAGGAGGCAGAGCATCACAAGACTGGAGCATCGGCGAGATGGCATCACGATATTCAGCAGAATAGAGCGCAGGAGGCAGAGCATCACACGACAGGAGCATCGGCGAGATGGCATCACGATATTCAGCAGAATAGAGCGCAGGAGGCACAGCATCACACGACTGGAGCCTCGGCGAGATGGCATCCCGATATTCAGCAGAATAGAGCGCAGGAGGCAGAGCATCACAAGACTGGAGCATTGGCGAGATGGCATCACGATATTCAGCAGAATAGAGCGCAGGAGGCAGAGCATCACAAGACTGGAGCATCGGCGAGATGGCATCACGATATTCAGCAGAATAGAGCGCAGGAGGCAGAGCATCACACGACTGGAGCCTCGGCGAGATGGCATCCTGATATTCAGCAGAATAGAGCGCAGGAGGCAGAGCATCACAAGACTGGAGCATTGGCGAGATGGCATCCCGATATTCAGCAGAATAGAGCGCAGGAGGCAGAGCATCACACGACTGGAGCATCGGCGAGATGGCATCCCGATATTCAGCAGAATAGAGCGCAGGAGGCACAGCATCACAAGACTGGAGCATCGGCGAGATGGCATCCCGATATTCAGCAGAATAGAGCGCAGGAGGCAGAGCATCACACGACTGGAGCATCGGCGAGATGGCATCCCGATATTCAGCAGAATAGAGCGCAGGAGGCACAGCATCACAAGACTGGAGCATCGGCGAGATGGCATCCCGATATTCAGCAGAATAGAGCGCAGGAGGCACAGCATCACAAGACTGGAGCCTCGGCGAGATGGCATCCTGATATTCAGCAGAATAGAGCGCAGGAGGCACAGCATCACACGACTGGAGCATTGGCGAGATGGCATCACGATATTCAGCAGCATAGAGCGCAGGAGGCACAGCATCACACGACTGGAGCATTGGCGAGATGGCATCACGATATTCAGCAGCATAGAGCGCAGGAGGCACAGCATCACACGACTGGAGCATTGGCGAGATGGCATCCCGATATTCAGCAGCATAGAGCGCAGGAGGCACAGCATCACACGACTGGAGCATCGGCGAGATGCCATCCCGATATTCAGCAGCATAGAGCGGAGGAAGCATGGAATCAGAGGCCCCAGTACGAGGCACTGCGTCACCCACAGCGTCTCCCGTTTGCTGATCTTCATTCCGCCGGTCATACAGCCTCCATACCTCATCAAAGTTGCATTCGCCAAGACGCTTATCCACATCACGCTTAGAAAGCGACGGCGCGTGACGAACACCAAACGCAACCGACAGACTGCCCAAGGTGAACTCTACATCCGCCACTGACCCACGTGGAATGCCCACCGCCCCACAAACGTCGGCATCAAACGCCTCACACAACGCAGCACGCTTCCGCTCCAGAACAGCATCCCAGTCGTCACCGTCAAACTGCACACGGTGGTGTGTCACCACGGAATCCTCAGGTGCCACAACGCCGTCCGCCACACCACCACCAACGGGCTCATCCTTAATCATCATAAGGTTCCGTGGTTCGTACAGCTCCCACGTCTTACAAAATTCGCACCGTGCAAGACGCTTATCCACATCACGCTTACGAAGCGAAGGCGCATGACGGACACCAAACTCGGCAAAGAGACCTCCACTTTTAAACTCCAAATCCACCACTGACCCACGAGGAATGCCCACCGCCCCACAAACGTCGGCATCAAACGCCTCACACAAAGCAGCACGCTTCCGCTCCAGAACAGCATCCCATTCGTCACCGTCAAACTGCACACGGTGGCGTGTCACCACAAGCTCCTCCTCATAATTTGACATCATCACATTCTCAATTGGCACTGCACTCTCCTCCTGGTGCCCACCCAGCATGCTCAGACGCGGCTTCACCACACTGACGACTGACCGAGAATAATCTCCACGTACAAAAGACATTTTTGTCGTGGACTGCGTTTTCGACGAGGTGCGTGGCAACTCCTCGTATCCCTGTAGAACAGGCAACTCCTCCGATGCCTGTAGAACAGGCAACTCCTCCGATGCCCGTAGAACAGGCAACTCCTCCGGTGCCCCAGTACGAGGCACTGCGTCACCCACAGCGTCTCCCGTTTGCTGATCTTCATTCCGCCGGTCATACAGCCTCCATACCTCATCAAAGTTGCATTCGCCAAGACGCTTATCCACATCACGCTTAGAAAGCGACGGCGCGTGACGAACACCAAACGCAACCGACAGACTGCCCAAGGTGAACTCTACATCCGCCACTGACCCACGTGGAATGCCCACCGCCCCACAAACGTCGGCATCAAACGCCTCACACAACGCAGCACGCTTCCGCTCCAGAACAGCATCCCAGTCGTCACCGTCAAACTGCACACGGTGGTGTGTCACCACGGAATCCTCAGGTGCCACAACGCCGTCCGCCACACCACCACCAACGGGCTCATCCTTAATCATCATAAGGTTCCGTGGTTCGTACAGCTCCCACGTCTTACAAAATTCGCACCGTGCAAGACGCTTATCCACATCACGCTTACGAAGCGAAGGCGCATGACGGACACCAAACTCGGCAAAGAGACCTCCACTTTTAAACTCCAAATCCACCACTGACCCACGAGGAATGCCCACCGCCCCACAAACGTCGGCATCAAACGCCTCACACAACGCAGCACGCTTCCGCTCCAGAACAGCATCCCAGTCGTCACCGTCAAACTGCACACGGTGGCGTGTCACCACAAGCTCCTCCTCATAATTTGATATCATCACATTCTCAATTGGCACTGCACTCTCCTCCTGGTGCCCACCCAGCATGCTCAGACGCGGCTTCACCACAGTGACGACTGACCGAGAATAATCTCCACGTACAAAAGACATTTTTGTCGTGGACTGCGTTTTCGACGAGGTGCGTGGCAACTCCTCGTATCCCTGTAGAACAGGCAACTCCTCCGATGCCCGTAGAACAGGCAACTCCTCCGGTGCCCCAGTACGAGGCACTGCGTCACCCACAGCGTCTCCCGTTTGCTGATCTTCATTCCGCCGGTCATACAGCCTCCATACCTCATCAAAGTTGCATTCGCCAAGACGCTTATCCACATCACGCTTAGAAAGCGACGGCGCGTGACGAACACCAAACGCAACCGACAGACTGCCCAAGGTGAACTCTACATCCGCCACTGACCCACGTGGAATGCCCACCGCCCCACAAACGTCGGCATCAAACGCCTCACACAACGCAGCACGCTTCCGCTCCAGAACAGCATCCCAGTCGTCACCGTCAAACTGCACACGGTGGTGTGTCACCACGGAATCCTCAGGTGCCACAACGCCGTCCGCCACACCACCACCAACGGGCTCATCCTTAATCATCATAAGGTTCCGTGGTTCGTACAGCTCCCACGTCTTACAAAATTCGCACCGTGCAAGACGCTTATCCACATCACGCTTACGAAGCGAAGGCGCATGACGGACACCAAACTCGGCAAAGAGACCTCCACTTTTAAACTCCAAATCCACCACTGACCCACGAGGAATGCCCACCGCCCCACAAACGTCGGCATCAAACGCCTCACACAACGCAGCACGCTTCCGCTCCAGAACAGCATCCCATTCGTCACCGTCAAACTGCACACGGTGGCGTGTCACCACAAGCTCCTCCTCATAATTTGATATCATCACATTCTCAATTGGCACTGCACTCTCCTCCTGGTGCCCACCCAGCATGCTCAGACGCGGCTTCACCACAGTGACGACTGACCGAGAATAATCTCCACGTACAAAAGACATTTTTGTCGTGGACTGCGTTTTCGACGAGGTGCGTGGCAACTCCTCGTATCCCTGTAGAACAGGCAACTCCTCCGATGCCCGTAGAACAGGCAACTCCTCCGGTGCCCCAGTACGAGGCACTGCGTCACCCACAGCGTCTCCCGTTTGCTGATCTTCATTCCGCCGGTCATACAGCCTCCATACCTCATCAAAGTTGCATTCGCCAAGACGCTTATCCACATCACGCTTAGAAAGCGACGGCGCGTGACGAACACCAAACGCAACCGACAGACTGCCCAAGGTGAACTCTACATCCGCCACTGACCCACGTGGAATGCCCACCGCCCCACAAACGTCGGCATCAAACGCCTCACACAACGCAGCACGCTTCCGCTCCAGAACAGCATCCCAGTCGTCACCGTCAAACTGCACACGGTGGTGTGTCACCACGGAATCCTCAGGTGCCACAACGCCGTCCGCCACACCACCACCAACGGGCTCATCCTTAATCATCATAAGGTTCCGTGGTTCGTACAGCTCCCACGTCTTACAAAATTCGCACCGTGCAAGACGCTTATCCACATCACGCTTACGAAGCGAAGGCGCATGACGGACACCAAACTCGGCAAAGAGACCTCCACTTTTAAACTCCAAATCCACCACTGACCCACGAGGAATGCCCACCGCCCCACAAACGTCGGCATCAAACGCCTCACACAACGCAGCACGCTTCCGCTCCAGAACAGCATCCCAGTCGTCACCGTCAAACTGCACACGGTGGTGTGTCACCACGGAATCCTGGTGATAATTCTCCGTTACTATCATGGTCTCAACTGGCATTGCACTCTCCACAGCGCGATTACCGCCTAGTAGAATTCGTCGCGGCGTGATAATGGTAACCTCATTTTTTGTAGAGGGATTTTCTGGGATTCGTGTGGCCCACTGAAGGGTTGGTAAATCATGTGCCGCGATTTGGGTTCCAGAGAATCGCTTTTTGTGTGTCAAATCGCTGTTTTCTTTTCCCTTATTTTTGAATCTGCTTGTTGCCCCGTCGTTTTTCTTTTTATATATATTCCGGATGTGTTGGTATTCGTGTTCTGACAACTGACGGTTCATTATTGGTGAACCCTCGTTGTTTTCATAGGTCGCTGTAAACATTACAATCAGCTTTTCGTCCTCAAAGCATAGTCTCGTTTGAAATTTGCCAGAAGTACCCGTGGCGTCAGAAACGTCGTGCTCGATGGCCTTTTGAATTTCCTCCATGTGTTCTTTTAGAATAGAACCCCATGAAGCCCCTGAAAAGCTCATTTGGTGAGTTGAGGAATGCGTTGGGGAACCGCTGACTACAATATTGTCCTTATTTTGATGGATTTCTCTTGCGGTGGAAGGCGTAGCAATATATTGACTAATGTCTTTTTTGGCATTACTTTCCATCGGCTGCCCATCCTCATTATCTCGGTTGATTTTCTTGGCTGGTGCTGGAGAAACTAACGGGTTTTCTGTAGTAATTAGCTGAGGTGTCCCATATTTTTCCCCCCCTCTGTGGTATAGCGCCCAAACTAGTGCATAATCGTATTTAATCAGCGCTTGATTTATATCCCTTCCCAACATGGATATGGGGTGGCGAATTGAAAAATGCGCCACAAGTGATCCGACAGAAAAACAAATTCCAAAAACATCTATCTCAGAGAGTCCCAACGCCTTTGCAGTTGAACTGCGAAAAGCCCCGTAAAGTTCGTCATAATGTTGTTCCATGAGGAAACCCCATCCAGCACCACCAAATTGCAATTTATGACGGGTTGTAACAAAGCCATCGTTAGAATCTCGTAGTTCGTCTAATTCAAGATCCTCAATTTGTGTCACTTCTTCGCACGTTATGGAAGTCGCACTTGCCGCGCTTTCTGTGCCAACTTGATTGGGCCTATCGGCTGTAGCGGAACCAAATAAATCTTTCTTTTCCCCTCCCCATAACATATCTTTTTGCGAGCACCCTGCGCTACTTCTAAAATCCTCCATATCTTCCAGCACCCACCGCTTTTTAATAATAATAATATTACGAGCAATTTTTCTTGTAGCTATTATATATGTATATATATATTAAAAAAAAAAAAAACTCCTTTTATATACACAAAAAAGAAAAGCTTTACTTTTTCCTCAAACCTTTTTCTTCACTATTGTTGTTGTTGTTTTGATTTTAAGTACAAAGAAAGAAAGAAAAAATATGGCGACAATAATAATAATAGCGTGGATAATCACATGCATGCACATAAAACCTTCAAAAAAAAAAAACACATCATAAAACCTGTCCCTCTTCCAAAGAAAAACAAAGCAAAAAAAAGATTATAGGCAAATTAAATTACAGCATTAAAGAGTTTTCCTTTATAATGATCTTTATTTTTACCCATATTTTAAGAAATTATATATTAAATCATTAATCAGGTCTCTGACGCTTTATAAATCGTATTTCAGGTCTTGAAATATTTTTTTTCCCCATCTCAAGACTTGTGTGTTCACATCTTCCGTCAAGTTCCATGGCTCTATGTATCTCTTTTCCAAAAACGTCTTTGCCAAAATGCGGCATGTCAATGACCCACGGAATATCATCGGTATTAATCCAGGATTCACAGTTATTACCTCTCTGATCCTGCATTTGTACAGTGCTTGCATATGGCTCTAAATGAAGAGGATCATATGGCAAAAACAAACTCGGGCCCTCTTCAATATTTTGCTTCCCACCTTGATCAATATGAACTTCTACCAGGCCATCACCTTCCACTAAAGAGGGAAGAGGTATTTTTCTAGAAGGTGTAACACTAAAAGGCTCCCCTTCTAGAAAACTTATAAAAGAGCCCTTTCCATATACAACTCCAAATTCATAAGATCTAATTGCCAATTGATCACCTTTTTTTTGCCATTCACCCCATGCAGCCCGAGAAAGATTGGCGCTTGTTAAAATAAACCATTTGATTCCATCTTTTTTTTCGTTAAGACGCATATAGGTTTTTAGGTGAGGTAATGCTCTTCTTCTTAAAAATTCTATTTTGCAGAGGCCTCTTGTACCTTGTCCCCAGCGATGTAAACGCCTGTTTATATAGGGATGACAAGAGCTTAACCGCAGAGGAAGAGAAAGACCGCCACGCCACCCCTCTAAGCTCTCCCTCACTTCAGACTCAGTTGGATACACTATTTGAACCAACGGGCGTAAGGGTTTCTTATTCGCTTCTTCAATGCTCTTCCACTCTGTCGACATTGCATTTTCCAGCGCATTTAAAAAGGAATTTGTTAGTTTTCCTTGAGAAGAAAACTGCCATATTAACAACGGCGCCCGAATACTGTCACTCAATTCCGTATCTATAGAATGCAGGACCTTTGGTATTCGTCCCAATCCAAAAGAATGAATATCAGTATATCGATGATATCCCGGAATAGATGTTATGATTTCTACGCAAACGGCACTAAAATCAATTTCATCAAATAGGGTACTTGGAATAGCCACTGTATTCTCCGTATTAGATATTATGCCATAGCAATTTAAGTACCTCAAAAGCTCATTTTTAAATTTGTTTCCTCGAATTTCATTTCCAGCAGAAAAAGTTAAATTTGCTTGGTCGGTTTTAGGTGAATTCTGCTTTCGTGGAAAATCCTGCACGTATATACCTTGTGATTTGTAAGCCCAATCATCTTGTATAAAATTCGCCGTAAGTACTGCAACTCGAATACCGTTTGCATTCACACATAAGACAAGCTTGCTGTGATGCACGCCAAAAGGAAGTGGCAATTTCGGTTCCACAATTCTAACCTTTTCGGCCTTAATGTACCGAAAAAGAAAAGAAGATTGAATTTTTTTTTCATATTCTTTTTCACCTGACACGATAAAAATTTGTTGCTTAGTCTGTAACAATGATGGAGCCACACGAACAAGCCACTCGATGTCTATCATGTAATTAGCTAAAAGAACGTAGCTCCAAACCTCCTCCTGATCATTCACATCGCAGTAAAGTAAATCGCCTAATGTCAAAGCAGAGGGATTGTCGACGGAAATTCCATCCACTCTATTGACCCAAAAAGGACATAACAACTTATTCATTGTCTAATTTATAAATAAAATCCTTTTTGATGTCGTGTATTATAGAAAAAAAAAAAAAATTAAACAAGTTCACCCCACGCACACATACATCTACGACAAAAAGTAGGTATTTACTAATGAAATCAAGAAATAAATACATAAATAATCACATATAAAATAAATCAAAAAAAATCTGGAGTTATTGTTTATTTTTGAAAACGCCAATGTCCATTACGCTCGCCAAAAAAAAACAAAAAAACATAAATACACATTTGAAAACAGCAGAGGTAAAGACAACACATCAAAAAAAGTATCCAGTTATATACTATTCTTTCTTTCTAATCATTATTTTTTTATCAGCAGCTACAGTGTTTATGCGTGAGAGTTTCATTATCATCATGTTTCTCAATCAATTGTACCTTAACACCCCGAGAAGTCTGTGCAGGTGGCCCTAGTCCCACAAAGTTCCGTTTTTTCACCCCATCTTTTATCTTTCCTGATTGTGGGTGTAATATACGATCCGCTTCGTTGATCCTGGCAATTACACTCTTCGCAATTCCATTAAACGGTTCAGATATATGAATTGATAACTTTGCGCTAACATTGTAGTGTTTCGCATTTTGCTGATTTGCCCATTCTTCAGCTTCTTTCACTGTGACGCTTCTTTGGCGCTCCAAGTCGATTTTATTACCAACAACTACTACCGATATGTTTTGATTACCAACCACTTGTTGAAGTTCCTTTAACCATATTTTTACCTTTAAAAAGCTCTCGTAGTCTGTGATATCGTAAACAAGTATGGCACCTTGTGCATCACGGTAGTATATGGGTCCTAAAGCGTGGTAGCGTTCTTGGCCAGCAGTATCCCATATAGACAGCTTTGCCTTAGCCCCATCGGAGACAGTAACGGTTACGTTAGCGTACATGGACGCTTTAGTTGTGGATTCACATTCTTCCTCAAATGAATCACTAACGAAGCGTTGAAGTAAGGATGTTTTTCCCACACGGCCTTCCCCCAGCATCACTATTTTCATATTGGTAATATCCCTTGACATCCAAATAGTTCCTTAGCAAAAAGTTTTTGGGGCCACTATTTTTTCTTATCCTCTTTTTTTTTTCTTTTTTTTTTCCGTTCAAAGAGTAATAGATAAATATATATGGTTGTAATGCTGCATAAATTTTACTTACTATTTTTGCACCTTCATACAATATTTTAAGTAGCAGTAATTTTTGCGAGTGTTTTCTTAAAAAAAAAAAAAAACAGATAATTAGATTTTTAAAAGAGTTTAGGAACATGTTATTTTTCTATGTATTTACAGTTTTCATTATGGACAGCAACCAAAATAATAATAATAATAATAATAATAATAATAAAGAATAACGGCCCCTCAAAAAAGTAATTTCTATGAACTTCTCTTGCCATTCGGGAAGTTTATTTTAATTTTTATCCACTTTGAAAAAATAGCGCAGGTACTTCACTAAGCAGAAGCCTTCTTAAAAAGATCAATTTCGAGTCAGAGAAAACGTCATCCTCAACGCCGCAGGACAAAAACAATGAAGGACAATGAAATCGCCCGCCCGGAGAGCCACACTGGCAGCGACCACCGTCCCTAACCAAAAAAAGTGATAAAAAATAACCTCGATAATACGTACCGTCAAAGAAAGAAAAGAACAATCGACCTCTGGGACGACGTTCGAAACAAAAGCGTCCATTGGCGGGCCGCGCCTTCGTGACCTTTTTCCCTGCCCGCGGCAAAAGGAACAAAAAATGCGATCACATGGGCAGCATTCAAAAAAACTCCTTTCATCAGACTCCATCATCCTTCCCCCACTTTTCGTCAGTTTTTTGTCAGCTGCACGCGCCTATGGCCTCGACGACGTGGAAGGAAGAAAAGGTCTTTCCAACACTTTCAGCCGCTCAGACAACAACTCACCCACAGACGGCAAGTCCGTGTGGCTCAATGGAAGAGCATCTGACTACGGATCAGAGGGTTGCAGGTTCGAGTCCTGTCACGGATGAATTTTTTTGCCTATTTGCGGCTTGCATTTTGTAAAAGCGAACACGATTTTGGAAAAGGAAGCGCTCCATCCGGACACGTGGAACTCCGGAAGAACGCTTGAGAGATCAGCGGTTTCTATTCCTGGGACGAAGCCCATATCAGGAATTACTCTGATAAGAACAGTTTAAAAACTTGATCTTAGCTAAATAGCCGAGAAGATATACACAGCCGTCTCCAATAACAGTGTAACCTCGTAAAAATAGTTTCGAAACCAAATGGGGAATTTTTCCATCGTAATCTTACAAACGACGGGCAACGTTACTTCTTAGCTTAAATGTCTAAGACGCTCCAGAGTCCGCAACAAACATTGCCAAGGGTCACGGGTTCGATTCCAAAGAAACGCCAACTTTTTCCCAAACCCAAAAAACAGACCAACACAACTCCCACATTAAAGAAGCCTAAAAAAAAGCGGGGATTCATTTTGCACGGTCCCCGAGTGGAGCGATATTGGCGCCCGACTCTCAGAATTGGTACGCCAACATGGCGCTGTCCGGGCGCGGCTCGCCTTCATTGATGCAACCGGGACGTCGGATGCGACGTCAGCCGCGGCCGCCTCAACGACAGACTTGCGCATGGATTTCGGGACCCACCACCAAGCCCTGGGTGGATTCGAGCCTTACAGGACACGTTGCGAATCGCCGGGCGCCCCAAATACCAAATTTCGAGACCCAATCGCTCCTGCCCATCGTGCGGGCGCGGCCCGGGAGTTGGGGGCCCACCGAGGGCTCATCATCGCTGAAAGGGAGCGCTTGAGCACGGACCACGCCTATGCCATCGCGGGCGCGCGGAATCGAAACACCGAGCTTCACTCGCAGGCGGAAGAGGCGCATAATAGCCTATCGGCGCGCGAAGCCGGCATCGCGGTCGCCGGACGCGAACAGCAGTTGGAGGCAACCCGCGCCCAACTACAGGAACGAGAGGCACGCGCTGGCGCCAGAGAAGCGCCGCGAGCCGCGCGGGAGGCGGAGACGGCGGCCAGGGAAGGAGCCCCCACCTCTCGGAGGGGCCCGGCAGACGGACCAGCCACGCGTCAAAATACGGCCGAAGATGGCGGTATTAAACGGCAGCGTCCGACGCGTCGTTTGGTGGTTGGGGGCGCGCCATCACGCACGGCCCGACGAAGCCCGGCAGACGAGAGACAGTAGGTAATTTCCCAATCGTCCCAGGGCAATTTTGGGAGACCGCATTTCTATCCCTCCATGCCTTTGCCCTCTTGCGCCCTCCCCTTGGACGCCCATTCTGGCACAGAAGAAGAGGAACGAAGTTTTCGCGCGTTCGACGCCACCTCTCGGGCCACACGTGTGTGGAATGAGGGCGTTTCCGGAGTCGTTGCCGACCTCCGGGGCGCACACGACCATTGGCGACAGGCGGGCGGCCAGGCTGAACCTCCCTTTGGCGGTTTGGCTTTGTGGACGCGCGCGCGCCGAAAGCGGAGCACGATCCCGCCGACCGTTTCATGGATTTTGGCCGGGCCTTACTGCCGGCGTTCCGGACGCGGCTCATGACGGCGTCCGACCCCAACGCCCCGCTCTCCAAACAGCGCGCCCGACTTCACACCGCCGTTCGTGAAGCCGACGCCTTTGCGAGGGCAGCCCAGCCTCTCGCGGAACGGGGAGGGGCACAACGACCGCGCGACGTCAGCGGCGTCGCATTCGTGGGCGCGAGGCGTCCGCACGCAAAGCCCGAGGCGCGGCCAGAAGGAATCAATCGCGACGCGGACGGCCGTCAACAACGGCGGCGGCCCCACCCATGCCGCCGCCGCTCGCCGTCCCGCACAGGCGGCGCGCCGAACCTCCACTCGATATTTCAAATTGCCCGACGCCATCGCCGAGAAGGGCGAAGGGGCTTGTTCGCCAACGGAGCCCGACTGTGGTGCGACGGTGCTCCGGCACCCCCGCTGCGGGCCGGCGACGCGAGGAGGGCGAGCGAGGCGGCTCGGGGATTGTTTGCGACGTCGGCGTGGGGGCGGAGAAGGTCGCAGGCGGGCGCCCCACAGCCTCCCGCCGCCCGCGCGAACAGCCGAACAAAGAGGCGAGCCGCGCGGCCTTTTCGATGGCAATCGACGCGGCGCCACCGACCCGACCGCAGGACGCCAGGATGCCGCGGCCCATGTCGCAAATGAATCGGACTCCGCTGGGCGTGGCGGTTCTGGGGTTGCGAAAAATCGCGGCGCGATCGGAGACGAAGCGGACGCGCCCTTTAAAAAGGAAGAGGCGGATCCATTCATCCGCAGCCGGGCCGAAAGGAAGTGACGGGTTGCCTTTCGACTTGCGCGGATGACGGCGAGTCGTTCGACCTTCCAGGAACACAGCGCGATATCCGGGGAGGCGCGCCACAACGCCGGCCCAGGCGTCGCCGCTGGCCGCGTTGATGCGAGGGAAACCGCGGAAGGACAGGAACCCTGGCCGACAGTAGAGGAGCGTTTTTTCCGCGGTTTTCGCCATCGCCCCGCCACCACCACAAGACGCGCGACAAGGACGCGTCGGGCGGTCCTCTTTTCCCCAGCCCTCCGCCACGTCAGGCGGAGGCCCGCGGAGGATTCCAGTCGACGACGCGCGATTATTGAATTAATTGGGAATAATTGAGGGCGCTTATTCTGCGATAGCAGGTGGATGGGTAATGCCCTTTGCGTTTGCGGAGGGAAAGGCCACCGGTTTTCGACGACGATGGATCGCGGGGCCGCGCGACAATAACAGACACGACCCTTCCGAGGCTCATGTTCATTTTTTGCGCATTTCCCATTATTTGCCACCTGT
The DNA here is from genome assembly GCF_000209065.1 of Trypanosoma cruzi. Classification (NCBI taxonomy): domain Eukaryota; phylum Euglenozoa; class Kinetoplastea; order Trypanosomatida; family Trypanosomatidae; genus Trypanosoma; species Trypanosoma cruzi. Next base: position 64,812 of record NW_001849470.1, read on the forward strand.
GATGGCTGAGGCCGCTTCCTGCCTGGACTCGAAGGCGTCTTTTTCAACTCTTTTTACCGCGGGAGACTCGGCACCCCTTTTGATTCTGCGTGGGGGACGGCGCGCTGGTGGGGCTGGCGCGGCCCCCAATGGGACACAAGGCCGGCCCAGAAATTCGCCAGATTGTTATCAGCAGTTGCCGAGGCGACGACGGTGGTTCACCGCCTCTGGGCCGCACCTCCATTGGTGCGTGTCGACGTTTGGATCGACAATATGCGCGTCACAAGGTCGAAAAGCGACGCGACATCGTGGGAGGCCCAAGCGCTTCGTAACCCGGACGGCCGTCACGCCACGACGGGGAAGGACCGCGAATCGGGCGCCACGCAGCACACCTTCCTGGGGGCGCGGTTCGATCACGCTCCGGACGGTGTCCCTGAGTGACGAGTTTGCCCGGTCTGTACGCGCCATGCCGGCGCTCAACTCTTTGACCATCGCGGAAATGGAGGTTATGGCGTCACGCTTTTTGTACGTGGCGGCCATTTTGGGCACGCGTTTATGTGACCGCCACTTTTTCATCAAGACAGTGCGACGACGATTGTCCGCACGTAACCGGGGATTGTGGAGAAGACATCCCCGGCGAACCTTCCGCCGGCAGCGGTTGGCTCGGGCGAGAGATTGCGACACATCATCGAAAATACAATCGTAAGCGAATCATCAAGCCCACCGAAAAGGCATCGGCCGCCATCATCACGGACGCATCGATCCATGGATGGGGAGCCGTTTTTATTCTCCAGACTCCGGCGACGTTAAAATTGCCGGAGGAAAATGGAAGAGGGAGCGTTTTCTCATCACGCAGGCCGAGGCGCGCGCGGTACGCTTTGCCGTGTCGGTCGTTTCCGACATCTAGCCACGCACCGTCGGCGTTTGGGTGGACAGCACTTCACCGCAAGGAGCGGCGAATAAAGGCAGCTCAAAATCACACGCCTTGATTTGGAAGCCGTGACGGATATATGGTTTTTGGGCTCACGCGGAATACAGGCATCCTTCGCATACGTGCGGTCGGCGGACAACCCCGCAGACGGGATATTACGCGGTCGTGTTTTTTTACACTTCAGGACTTGGCGAGGGGAAGCGGCGGTGTCTTGTGGCTGGAGGACCCCGAAGTCCGCCACTCCGTAATTAATAATATTCCAGATTTTGAGTTCAAAAGGCCGCGTGAGTGGTCGTCAGAATGCATATATTTTATCACAAGAAAACATGATGCATTTAGCCGCTTCTGCGCTAACCCCTTTTTCCCTATCTTTTTTGGTTTCTTGAGATAATTTCAGGGGCCGGCCAGCGGCCCAGATGATTATTCCCATTGCTTATTTAAGAATTTTTATTATTATTCAATTCTAATAAATGCATACATCAAATAACCAAATGTACATAAACTCTTTGATGGCTCAAACCATCCGATGCTATCGAATTCGTGAATATCTATATTATGTGCGTCAATCCCTGGCGCAGCCGGCCGCCTCAGCGTGGCGCCAGGGTCTAGCACACTTGCCAGAGAGGAAGCTAAGCGTCTGCTGTTTATGCTTCGAACCAGATGCGTACTTGTTTACTTAGTTTTACGGGCCGGAAGGGCAGATGTTGGAGCCATTCTATAGTGGCTGCCCGCGGGGTAAGGTTATCCTTGCCACTGAATTCCAACGTACGCTTACCAGAGCTGCACAATTGAGGTGTAGTCAATCGATTGGTAAGGGCAAAGAAAAAGCTGCGTCAGTACGCGTTGATTATATTTACAATGCACCAACGGCATTGCCAAATAAAAGAAAAAAAAAAATGGATTAAAACAATTGAAAAAATGAACACATCAATTATGAGAGCCGCGCCGTCCTGTTTTTGTTTTTGTTTTTGTTTTTGTTTTTCCTCGCGTTTTTCAAATAAATCCGAAAACCCGCACGGCGGCCACCATCGTCAAGCACGTCCGCCCTGCTGAGTGAAGACGTGAAAGAAAGCCCCGACACCCGGAGATGGCGCTGCAGTGGGAAGGCGCGAAACACAACCGCGTGACGCATCCGCCCCCGGACTGGCACGATAGCCCGATAATCCGGCGTTGCCGAGAATCAATGAAATAACAAATCAATAAACCAGGCAATCTATAAAAAATGGAAAGAAAGTAAGAAATAAATGCCACCAGCATCGGCTTTATGCCGCATCTGCGAGAGCTCTTGTGCCCTCTCGTCGCGCGGAGGCGCCGCTGGCAGCAGCGCCGTTCCACCTCAAAAAGGAATCCGCGCCAACTTCTTGAAGCACAATTTCCTCACTTCTCCGGTGTCCACTCCATGTTTTTCTCCAGGCGCCGGCGGAGCCGGGCAGCGGAGTAGATGCGTACTCGTCCCCTCGCACAGTTCACGCTGGCCTGATTTTAATGATGTCCGCTCGATGCCTGTGGCTGGCCGTGCGGTGGCGGGTCCGTCCGTCACTGCTGCAGCGCTGAAAACCGCATGTCGGACGTTGAACTTCTACCGGTCGTAATTCCATCGGGCTGCCGCCCGCCGTGCGAAGTGCGCTTTCACGGCGACAGCGTGGCGCTGATGAATGGATTTGTGCGCGCCACTTTGGACACACACGGTGCGCTGTTCCCCGGTGGCATTCTCTTCTGCGCGGATTCAGGGTTCCTGTGTGAGTTGGATGTTCTTTATGCGGAGGTTCAAATTTTGCAGTGCGTGGTTATTTAATCTCCATTTTTTTGGTGTCCTGAATTTCTTGCTGTCGGGTGTTTGTGCCGGGTGTGGGTGGTCAGCCCCGGGCACTGCCCGCCTGCCCGTCACATTGAGGGCATTGAAGGAGTGCTGTGTTCTTTGGTGCTGGCTGCGGCTCTGTTCTTGAGCGTTCTTTTGCTCTTATGCGGGATATTGGTCCTGCTATCACTTGAACCCTGAATTCACAGTAAGTGCGTTCGAGCGGGGCGGATGGAGTCAGATATTCATATTCCTGGGGATGCTTCCTAATTGTCCGGGGCGGCCTTGATTGTGGAAGTGCCGGAGATGAAGTCTGAGCCCGTCTTGTTGGTCGTACGACGCTGTGCGGAAACTGCTTGAGAGTTTCTTCGGCCTGGGCCGTGCAGTCTGCGGCGGAGGTGCGATCAGTGTGCCGTTCCTTGCCCTCGTCCTCGCTCAAGTGGCGGGTGTTGGTTCCGGTGGGATTTCTGGCGGTTCCAGCTCGCCGGGGAACTTGACGTTCCACAGCGCGTGGGAGCGCGTAACGCCATCGGCGTTAGACATTTGCGTCACGACACCAGGGAGGGCGGCAAGCACGGCGCCTGCCGGGCGTCGCATCGTGGAGGTGTGAGGCCCAGCGGGAGGAGAAGGTATTTTCATGCGAATTTCTTGGCGTGCCTGCTGTGCGGCATCTAGGCCGCAGCGACCGTAGCAGCCATCCGTATTTGTGCGAAACCCCGGTGCGGAAGCGGGCCAGTGCGGCCTCTTCCCCACGAGTGAGGATGGCGTCCGTGTGCGTGGGTTCCCAGTCGCCTGCTACGGTGGGGCGATGAGCTTCTGGCTTGAGCTGTCGGGCACAAACAATATGTTTGGACAGTGCGACCATGCCGGTGATCCATGTGTCTGTGAGCTGTGCGAGGTCGGATGCCTTCTCGGATTTCGCACCACAAGCTCCGTTCCTGGACACGCCGCAGTGGCCAACAACAAGCTGCATCCGTGTGCGCGCTCCTCGGCGCTGCGGGTGACAGAAAAGGGCACGTCGACAATGTGAGCCACCACGGGATCTAGAACCGTGAGAGGAGTCGCTTTTGTAGTGCACTGAGGAGAGATTGTGAGCCTGTGAAGGTTGAAATACTGTACGGCGCACTGCCTGTCCGAGGGATGCTGCTCAATGGCTTCCTTACACCAAGGTGTTGGTCGATGCATTCTGCTCTACGGCTGCATGGCACCGGTCCTGCGCCGGCCCTGGCAATGTTGATTGGTTTTCCATTCAGGTAGAGCATCGCCGCTGCTCCCAATTTTGACGCCGAGTTCCACAAAGCCGTCTGTCCATCCTTCGCGGCGTTTTCTTCTGGGTGTGGCGAAAGGCCTGTGCGTCAGATGTGGCGGGCGAGCCAGCGGTCACAAGTCTGGTGCTGGACCTCGTCGGGGCCATCTGCAGCGGCACCGTCGCGGGAGGCGCGGGCAGCGAACTTCCATCCGAAGCGCAGGGCGCAGGGCCATGATGAAGTCGTAAGGTTTTCTGGCGGGGTGCTGCGGGTGGCGGACAATGGAGGCACTAAAACGCAGAGCATTACTACGCGCCTCGCATCGGGGAGGGGCTGCAGCTTTGCCTCCAACACGGCACACTTCATTCTACTTACTCTCGGGTTTCACGCAACTATTTTGCTCGCCTGCTACTTTGCGGGATCCGGCGTGCAGCGGGACGTCGGGAAGGCCACCCAGCAACATACTCTGACGCCGTGCGTCGCCTCCGCCTGCGGCAGCGCAATGTGCACCGGCCTCAGTGTGTCCCTCCTAGTTCCCCATGCAAAAGACAAAATCGTTGCCAGTTGGAGTGGGCGCTGATCCAATTCCTCATGGCGATTCGCCACGTGTGCTCATTCCACGAGGATGCTGGAACTTGACGTCCAGAAGAGTCGGCATGTGTTCCATAGTGACCGGGGCGTCCTCATAAGCGAGGCGCAGTGGGGCCGTGTTGCCGCTGCCAAGGAGAGTGTAACTAGTCTTTCTGGCATTTGCCGCCATGAAGTATTCTCCGGTCCACTCTGCGACGGCACTCAGGCCTTCTTTTGAGGCCGAGTTGATCGTATCTCTGTTGCCCTGCTGTGCGATGGTGGTGGGGGCGTCAGCAATGAACCCTCGGCGAATTAGGGTACGTTCGAAGGACAAGGACGACGGGACCGCAAGACGACGACGAACATGATAGGTGACGGCGCTGTTCCCTGCGGCGCGCCTCGTGTGAGGGTCCTGGAGGAGGGTGCGAGTTTGTCGATGCAAACCACAGCACTTGTGCTATTAAGGCACGCTGCTGACCAGCGAGAAGCAATCAAAAAAGGGAAGAGAAAATAAGGTTCAACCAATAATAGCGTGGAATTCCGCCCGCATACCGCACCTCTTTTCGCTGCCTCAGAGCCGCATGTGCGCTCTCGCCTGCCCGCCCGACAATACCAGGCAGCCGTCCCACTGACATTGCACAAACACATGCGCACGCATTGCCATCATTCCCTCCAAAAATAAATAAATAAATACATAAATGTATCCGCACGATGGCGCTCATACAAGTTAGGCGTGTAATGCCTGAGCCTCCGCGATGCGCTGAAAATACCAACATGACTTCCTCGCGTCCTTCAAGAAACCCTGGAACTCCACATGGCCCTCGTTCAAAACAACAACGTGGGTAGCGTTTCGGATCGTCGAAAGACGATGGGAGACAACGACGATCGTCATGCAGCGAGGCGGTCCCAGCAACCCCCTTAATGCCTCCTCGACAAGGCTTTCATTGTACCCATCCAAACGGGCAGTCGGCTCATCACACAGGAGCACCTTCAACCCCCTGCAGCCGATTAGGATTGCACGAGCAAGTGCCAGGCGTTGCTTTTCCCCCGAACTCAAGGGCCCCGCAAAGTCGTCGTATGCAAGGGCACGGGACTCAACAAATCCCTCGCAGCGACACAGTTTCGCCGCCCTCACGACATCCTCCATGAAAACACCGGGGGCAAACAGAGAAAAGTTCTCATAATAGGTAAGTCTTTCAAAAATACACGGCGCTTGCTCCAGCATCCCTACTGCCGACCGCAAATAGGAAGTGGAAAAAAACCCTATAGGAATATTGTCAATTAAAATAATATTGTTCACAGTTCCATCTGTGGTGGGTGGCGTGCTCGCACATAAACAATGACGAAGAACATCAATTAAAGCTTGGCTATTACACCATGCATTGTATTCCTCATTAATTCGCAATTTCGGCAAAGGATCATACATGCGTTTTAGCAGACTTATCATAGTGCTTTTTCCAGATCCTGTTGGTCCAGTGATAGCCGTCATTTGGCCAACTGGAAATCGCACAGTAATGTTCGACAAAGTGGGTTGCAGGGATCCATCTTCCACGTGATGATGAAGCTGCGGGTAGGCAAAGTAAACACCACAAAAATCAATCCCTTTTAACAACGAAAATCCGCCAACAATGCGGCCAATGTTATCAAATTCAACTTCCCCATGAAGTTGAATGACCCTTCTCCACGCCCGGCGGCGCTCCATCAGTGGTGGCGCATAATGAGTCGGAGAAGCATCATGCAAAGTAGTTGGCAAATGGCGGGAAAGCTGCACGCATAAAAGAAAAGGAGGCCCAAAGCTATCATCACCGTACACCTTCAATGTGGCACGGTAGCCACTCATGCGTCCCAAAAGCGAAACGCCACCCAAAACGCCAAATGTATCTTCTCCTGTACGGTGAACTCCACTGCCGCACAAAGCCGGAGAAACAAGGTGGCGAATGATTGGCCACGATTTCCAGGGCGACTTTACATATGGGCTGAAGATGGCGTAAAAAATTACTCGTTCTGTAAATTCCATCAGATGCACAAACGTTCGTGCAAAAACATTATGAAAAGGACTCGATACAAAATCAACAAGAGACTCTGTGAGAGAACGAAATTCGTTTTGATTAGCTACCATGGCTGCCCTGTAAGCGAAGACCGTCTCGAGGCCAAGCTGACGAAGAATAAATCGCGGTGGTTTATCGAACACATCATGAAAGGAGAGTGTTCGCGGAATATGACTCATACCTTGCGGATTTTGTAAGAGAGCAATTTCTTCAGAATGCAGAATGGATTCCGCTTTCTTATGCAAAGCGTGTCCTTTACCAAAGTCCCTCGTTCCTATTCCAGCAGTCACCGGTGCCTCGGAGGTTTGAAGAGCCACTTTTAACACAAATTCCCGAACAAATGCGGCGTTCAGCCTAAGACTTTCTATAAGCGAACCTCCACATAGTTTTTGCCGGCACGTAGATGATTCCGTTGCCACAAGAGAATAGTCCCCACTGTTGACGACATCATCCAGAAGCCTTTCAAGCGCCTTAAGATGATGCCGAGTTGTGGTGTCGCCATTGCTCTCCGGGAATGTATTCGCTGAGAGCGGCCAGTCCAATAGAAAATTTCCCCCACAGACGATAAGTGCGAGACACGGGTGAGATTTTTTGTTCCGCTGGCATGTACGAGGCCTCGTCTCCTCGTTTCTTCCCCCCTCCCCTGCCAAGACGTCCATCATAAGGCGGAGTCCGTAGCGCGGCTCTGCAGGCGGAAGCCCTTCCTCCTCCATTTGCGCTAGCTCATGGTACAACTCCTTATGAACCGTGATGCCCAGCCAACAGCTGAGAACATGCGCCGTCTCGTGGTAATCAAACAACGCAACAATGGCAGCAAACAATGCAACGCCAATCTCGCGTCGCCATATACTGAGCAGAACCACAATAATGCGCGCCATCACTCCTCGCCGCTCGTAATCGAACCGGCCAAGAATTTGCGACGCCACATGCCCGGCATAAGACGACGACTTCTCGACCGGATTGTCCCGTCCTGCAATGCCTTCTTCAATGCAGCGCCTCAAAAAGGCTTCATCCGCCGTGGCCAATTTCACATTCAGTTCATGGTGCAATTCGTTGCGCAATACGGCGCATATGTTTGCCTTGACAGAGTCATCCAAAGACCAAATCACGGCCCTCATTATGGCCCCAAGCGTATCCCGAAGAACATGCCCTGAAAACCCCATAAGAATTTTATGACGATCCCCATCAGTTGTGGTGGGGGAAAGAAATTTCAACAGCATCCATTCCGCAAAGAAGTTGTACTGTGGTGCCATCAAACCTATACCAACACGGACGGCATGACTCAGTGAACGCAGGTGTAGTAGCATCTGTAGCCGACGCGAGACACGCACGTCCCGTAGCAACACATCACATCCGACGCACCTCTTTCGTTTATTACGTGTGGGGTAAAAAACACCGTCCTCCCCATCTTCCATGTCAATCCCTTCACCTGTCACCAATTCAACCCCTTCAAACAGTTTCTCTTCGTAGAAACGACGACACACCGCTTCACCTCGCTGAAGTTGCCCCTTCGCCAACGGTGTGGCATATGTAAGGAATAAACGATCAATCTCATTCCATAACAGCTGCCACGAAGAAGGGAATTTCCACTGAAAAAGAAGACGCACAAGACGAATTGTACGCCGTGTCCTCAACGTATCAGAAATATAACGCAAAGAAAACTCTTCTGACAGAAGCGGCAAGATATCCACAAGTTTCTTGATCCATGTTTCCTCTGCGGTACTAGTGAGGATGGCCTCAACAGGGAAATAACTCAATGGAAGGCAGAGATAATGCCCTGAATCCTTCCCAGATAAAGGTACAATCCAAAAAGGGCGTCGCCCTACAAGCCATAAAGGCATACGTGGAGCAGGAACGTCCATCGCCGCATGATCCCCACTTCCTCCGTAGAGGGCACTGCGCCAGAGCGCTGCATAATACCGCGCTTCCGCCATCAAAGTGAGTCGTCGAAATGCAACAAACTTGATGATATAACCCAGTCTTTGCATCCATAGCATGTCTTCCACCGCTGATGCACACAGATAACGGCCAACATACCAAAGACGCAGCCATTGGCCCACATTTACCGCAGGTGCATACGCCATGGAACACACGGCACCATGAAAAGGGGCAACGTCACTCTTCACTTTCTCATTTTCTTCATGGAGGTTTAAAAATCGTTTATGGTGCACGTCAACTGTCGTGGACGCAGTCATTAGTTTATCCACCTCCAGCAGGCATGGCTCCTCCCACTCCTCCACGATTTTTTTTACAGAGGCCAGAACTATCACCCTGGATCGAAGTCGCATCTGGGAGCTCCAGCGATTTGTGAAACATCGCACCGCCACTACAAGACTCAGTGAAAAGATGACGCTATACAGAAGAGCATTGGGGGAATGCAATCCCTTTCTTAAATATCCCTTCATTGAGCACCACTTCCCCACCCACCACACAACGGGGCAAAACAGGGGGGGGGGAAAGAATAAACCCAAAGAGGGAGAGTGATTGGCGGAAGCAAAGGAATAAGAGTCATGCAATACATGTATATATTATATATACATACATATATATATTTTCTGGGTGGTTCCCATCCACACAAAAGGGCACCGCGGCACACGCTGAAGAGAAGGACCCACCCACCCCACAAACACACATACAAACGCGCACTCTCTCTCTCTCTCTCTCTCTCGTCCCCTTTCCCACCGCTCTTCCATACACAACCCTTAGAAGAGCAGAAATCGTGAGAAAACAAAGAAGGTAAATATATACACACATGCATATATATATACACCCACCGTACATATTTATATGTATGCATGTGTGTGTATTCCAAAATCAAAGCACACACACACACAAAAAAAAAACAGCGAAAAGGCTGCATTCATTCAACAACAATAAAAATATACATATTTATATTTATTTATTTTATTCACATAAACCCACCGTTGAGACAAAATCATGACCAAACAAAATAATAATAATAATAATAATAAAACACATACATGTACACACACACACACATGTACATATATATATATAAACATAAGGCACACACACACACACACAAAAAAAAAAAAAGTCAACCGAACGCACTTATAAATCAAAATACATATAAATAAATGAACACATTTTGCTGCGTGCCC
>NW_001849470.1:74606-86599 GCF_000209065.1 Trypanosoma cruzi
AAAATAATAATAATAAATAATTCCGTCAATGAGCACTAGCCAAGAGATGTGTAACGCAATAAACACCACCGCCAACACGGGGTGAAACAACAACAAAAAAAGAAGAAGTAAATTTGTAGGGTGAGCGGATAAAACACACAACTGAGATGACGCCTCCAAACTCACATGAAACAAATAAAACTTTATTTCATTTACTGTAAACAAATGAAATCTTTTTTTCCTTTTTTCACCTTCATCCATTTGTTTTATTATTTATTTATTTAATTTTTTACCCCCCACCCACCCGCATACCTGCCTGTGTGTGTGTGTGTGTGTTTGCGTAACTGCCATGCACATTGTAAAATTCTCACTGACTCACTGTTTTGTTTTTTTTTGTTGTTGTTGGTTTTTTTTTAATGCTATATATATATATATATATATATATGCCACTATACATACATATATTACTCCCCTTTCCCTTTCCCTTTCCCTCTCTCTCTCTCTACATACATGCATGTATATTTACGCAAAAGTGGGATGCAGAAGGATGTTGAAAAATGTCAAATTTGCCTCTGTCCTGAAAAAAATAATAACACAAGTAATAAATAGAAAATAAATAGTAAAAATAAGATTCATGCACATCGCCCTACAAGAGAAAAAAAGAAAAAAAACAATGCCATCACCGTCATCATAAACAACAATAAAATGGGCGTTCATCGGAAAATAATAATCATAATAATAAACAAAACTATGAGAATTTGGAAAATTTTTGTAGCAATTCCTCCCGTACCTCAGCCAACATTTTATTCGCATCCGCCAACAGTTGTTCCTGCTCCTGCACGTATCGCTCAAGGCGGTTGCGTCTTTCAGGGTTCTCTTCCACCTTGAGACGCTCCAACGCCTCTTTGTTCGCTGACTCCACGTACCTCACAAACCGCGTCACCGACCCACTGCGAAGTGGATAATTGGAAGAGGCATGCATTTTGCCTTGCAATTCAATAAGTCTCTCAACTCTCTCTCGGTTTGCGCCATCTCTCTCCTCTACCATGGAAAGATTCAGCATGAAGCATGTGTGACACGGGCCGCCCAACACAAGGTGAAACAGCATACTGTGCTCATTCTTCAGACGCGCAAGGGCCGATTCAAATGGCACCGAATCGCTCCCAGCAGATGCCACCACAAGTGACGAAAGTGACACATCACATGTCCTTTCACCAGCCTCGTTTTTGACGATACGACATTGCCTAGAGAGCAGAAAGGCAATCGCCACACCATCTCTCGTTGTAAGTATAGGATCGGCATTGGCGCGACGGAGTGCACTGCTCATCACTTCCTCAAATGCCGAATCGGAGGTAATTTTTCCGTAGTGAAGGTGTGGAATACGAGGACCATAGATGGGGGAAGGGTGCACCACCAGCGGCTCAAAGGAGCTGCCATTACCATCAAAAAGATCTCGCACCTTATCCTTATAAACAAAACCAAAAGCCGCCGTGAGCTCCGCCGTGCCCTCACGCATGATTCGATTATTCCTCAACACTCCACTCACAATGCGTATAAGACCGGACCAGACCGGGGAGTTAAACACGGTTCCCGTATTTGGTGCCTCTACGGATAAAATGGCGGCGTTGTGACTATCACATACGGCGTCCCTGACATCATTAAAGAGATTTGAGCGATATGACATACTGTTTAAATCGCGAATGACAACTTCAGTGGCTTCGTGTCTTTTCCAATGATATATAAATGTATTTCCTTCTGCTGAAATATAATTAGGCCCTTGAGAACCCCTCTCCAAAAGCACAAGCGTCTTGATAGGATTGGCCTTCCTCTGTTCCTTTGAATCATTTTGTTGTCCTTCCTGTTGAACTTCTCCTTTTTGTTTCCGTTTTTCTGATTCATGTGAAGTTGACCGCGGTGGTTCTTCATCTTGTCCCTTTTCATTTCCCCCGTGCTCTCGTCCTGGACGTCCATCACTGCCACGGCGGTCCTGGCCTGCCGCCCTTGTGGAAAGACGTTGCACGGAGTGTTCTCGCGATAACGGCAGCGTGTCCGCCATGGTGTCCTTCATCGTCCCCACCACCAACTCCGGTGGCTGCTCCGGAATGGCACGCAAGAGGGACCCACGACGCGATGTCGGGCGTGAACGGCCGCTGGCACGCCCCACCAACTTTGTTTTGGGCTCCGGACTCTCCGCGGACTCGGTGTTTCCAACGAGTTGTCTGATACGCTCCTCCTCCCGCTGCTCCTCCCGCCTTTTTTCCTCCTCAAAGCGTTTTCGCTCATCCGACTTCCGGCGCAACCGCTCCTCCTCGTTTTTCTTCCGTTCTTCCTCATCAAGACGTTTCTGCTCCTCTTGCCGTGTTTCCTTAGCCTTTTTGGGCATCAACTGGGGACGCACCGGCTCTTCGGCGACCCTCGACCTCTCCCGCTGTTCCCTGTGCTCGCCTTGTTTGGGCTCCTCAATAGCAGTGAATTGACTGCGCCGGAAAGCATTTAGCTGAGGCTGCGACCCAGACATGCGCCTGTGCGGGACAATATCCAAAGCAAGGCCGTCTTGCAGCTCATCGGCCTCCGGGAACACCGCAATCGAGACGTTGACCGCACTGGCACTGCGCGCCGCACTCATAGATGGGCGACGCCGCATAGAACCACGGATCGAACGCGATCGTGGCTTCACCCTCTGTTCATCGTGCGACCCCAACTTATCCCCACCGAGACTCCGATCGGGGCCAGGCAATGCACTGGAGTCTAATTGATTGGAGGTCTCGGTTCCACCAAATGTACTTCCAACACACGGTGGATTGTGTGAAGTCGCGCCAATCGAACGGGAAAGAGGAATAGATTGTGGGACATCTTTCTCCAGTTGCTCCTTCTCCTTCTCCTTCTTCTTTTCTTCTTTTTCTTTTTCTTTTTCTTTTTCCTTTTCTTCCTGTTCGCCACTCGTATCTCCCCTAACATCATCATTCATCCGAGAATCTTTGACGCTATGTTTTTGAGGGGCTCTTCTTATATTCAGGCCAGTGGATATGGATGAGTGACCCCATGTATCCTTCGCCTTCTCTTCCTGACCGTGTTCCTCGTCCTTTGAAGCAAAGGGCTTCGTTGAACTTTGATCACCAAAATCAGTATCATTTGGATAACCGCCGTAACCCACTGGACTCAGCGGTCGCCTCGGTTGTATGTCTTCGTTGAACTCCTTGGGGACTATGTTTGGCTCACGACTCTTGATAACTTCCGGCTCCTTGGAAATGCCACTGCTGTCGACTGGGAAAAATTGTCGTTTTTCACGCGCAAAATTTGCGCCGCCGTTGCCCACCGACCCATAGCTGCCCAAGCGGATGCTGAACTGAGATGGGTAACGATTAAAGTTGCCTTGTGACATTAGGTCGGTTCGGTCACGTCGACTGGCAAATATTTTGTACACCACCGGTGGAGGCTCGTCCACAAAATACATCGAACCTCCAGCGATGGCGCCGTCAAAACCACCCATGCTGTTCATCCCGTAACTCCCAAAAACCTCGTTTTCCGCCAAATTGTCTTGCTGTTCGTTCCCACTGTTCTTCCCTGAAAGCCCACACGTAGAAATATCGTAGGTACCACCGCTCCGGAAACCACCGTGGCTGTTCTGTACGTCACGATTTCTTCCAGAAAAAAGCTTTGTGCTCTGATCTTTATAATAAGGGTCAACACCAATATTCCCGCCATAGCAATTTGGGCCCTGTGTGTATTGCCCCCCATATGACTGCTGGGGCATTTGCATGTATGGTTGTGGTGTCCCACCCGCAGGCGAGAACCAATGAGTACCGTAGGCTTCCTGCATGCGGAGTAAAACTTTCCCTTTCACGGAGTCGTCACAACACTTCGGCCCTTCCTGCTTTCTCCAATTGGGTGTACACTTGGCTCTTTTCTCCCTCTTCACACACACACACACACACAAAGACAGACAGACAAAAAAACAACATTAAAATAATTATTATAAATAAATAAAAGAGAATGGGAGGGAGCCACAGGCATCCCCCGCGAGAGAAGAACAAGCACGCACACGTGTACACACATGTGAAAAGAGAAAGAACCATAATAATAATAACAATAATAATAGCAATAAAGCGAAAAAAGTCACCACAACGCCCTCCAGAACACATATGAACAATAACGTCATGATTTCATCAAAAAAAAAAAAAAAAAAAAGGAACGTCATAAGCAACTAGAAAACAAAACAAAACAAAACAAAAAAGAAAACAAAAGAAAAAAGAGATGGGAAAAAAAAAAAAACAGAAAAATAATGAAGACTGTAAGGCTATTACGGATAAATACGCAACAAAATAGAAAAACAACAAAGGAAAGAAAAGGAAAGAAAAGGAAAATAAAAGAAAAAAAAAAACTGGCAGCTCAGCACACGTCGTCACTGGCAATGCAATATAGATATATATATACTTGCATAGCACGCAGCAATGAGGTTTTACTCCCGTACCGTACCGTACCACACACCCTCCACTCCACAGGCACATACGCAAGAATCAAAAACCAGACAATAATGGAGAGAATTACAAGAAAGACAGCATCGCATGTTCACATAAAAAAAAAAAAAAAAAGAAAAAAACAGCAAAAACAATAATAAAAATAAGAAAGCAATTTATTAGCACATGTTTTCATTGCAATCATTACCCAGCCGTGTGTGTCCATACATATATATATATATATGGACACATAAATCAAATACACGCTCGTTTCCAGTCAATTTCAACTCTCTTGAAGGATTTTCCTCTCGTACGGGCGTAATTTACCCAACAATGCATTCATTATGTATACATATGTATATATAATGAATGCTACACATGTCGCCATTTATACTTTTCCTCCTTCTCTTCTTCATGTCGGAATGATTCATGTAAAAAGGACATGCAACTGTCCTTTTTCAATAGTCTCATCCAAAGAATTCACAATTGCTCAAGTCATTTTATGTCGCGAGAGCCAATGCTTCACGTCCATAAGTAACTTTTACAACCAAAATCCCTCAGCCACCCGCGTGTCCTGCAATCATGACACGTACACGCCAATGGTATATGGCAAGAAATATATATATTCTCATCCAATATTGCCCGTGACTCATCGCTTGATAAATTTATTTATTTATTTATTTAAAGGGGAATTGTTAACTGCAACGTCGATTCCACGGTATAAATACGCCGCAGATGGCAATACAATAAAATCCCCCATTAGACATTTACAAATTATAAAGAAAAAGACAATATAAATATAAAATATATATATTCTATCTCGTCCCGTCCTCAATTTTCCTGTGATGCCTCCTTCCCCTCCTTCACACGTCTCGTAAAACAAAGACGAAGGAGTTCTTATCGCAAATATGACGTTGTTTCAATCCTGCAATCGGTAACGCTACAAGGCGTAGAAAAAACAAACGGAAAGAGTCTTAGATATAATAGGCACCTCTTCACATATCACCGATGTGGAGCATCCCAAAAGTAAAAAAAAAAAAAGAAAAGAAAAGAAAAAAACTCTTTCAATTACTCCCATTCGCCCCATTAAATAGAAAGGGAGCTATTCTTAGGCGTGGCACGTTCATCGGGGACAAGCATGACGTCTGGGCTACAGACAAATTGGACAACACTACCACGTGGTGGAGTTTCCGCTAATTTTTTATGAAAACTAGACCTGCATCCATGTGAAGATGGAAGTGGCACAACAACGGTACATATGCGGTTCTCGTCATTTGATTCCATGGATGCGTTTGGATCAAACTCTGTGGATAATTTGTCCCGAGATTCTTCTGAAGTTGACACGAAGGATACGGCCCGCCTAAACAATTGCCTCTGCACTTCCTCCACTTCATCATCATCCTCAAATTCAATCGTCATGGACGCTGAAAATCGACGATGGCGAGCAAAAAAGCCTTCTTCTTTCCCTAGTAGCTTGTTAAGGCTGCTTGTTTTACTAAGAATACTTTGAGGATGCCCATTGGATGAAATAATAGACGAATAAAGACTCTCTGGGGGTTTTCCTACAAAAAAGACTTGGCGCTTCATCGACTTACCAGGTAATTCCTGCATGGGCCCTTCCTGCTCTCTACACCGGCCTTCATATACATCCATCAGAGTCCCTACCGAAGGACGATGGGTATCGGGCACGCATCCTCCGCCACCGCCGTCAGGATTTCCATCTCCACATGCGACCTGAGGAACCAACTTGTTTTCTTTACTGCCCGGAAGCTGGAAGGATTGCATCGGAAAATCTTGAGCATGCTTTTCCTTAGTATGGGATAAGAAAGGATTCTCTTCGCCAAAATGGGGTTTATTCCTATCGCACCGAAGAACCTTCTTCTCTACTCCCTCTTCTGTGAAACATAAAGCACCACCTTCCACCCGCCGTAATTTTTTCAGTTTTAAAAGTTTTTGAATTAACGGAAATTTCTTTGGATTGACCGAATATGAAGACCCCATCCTTTTGCTTTTTTGTTGTTGTTGTTGTTTGCTACTTCCTTGTGGTTTATTATCCCCTAAAGAAAAGCCAACAAACCAACACCTTCTTTCAGGAAGACTGTCTCTATCCCCGCCTTCCACACACAGAAAGACAGGTATCTTCCTTAAGGTCTATCAAAAGAAAAGAAAAGGAAAAAACACAAAATTTACGGGTATCCAACTGGCCTCACCCCACAAATGTTGGGCCCTTCCCACCTGCAGCCCAGCCTTGGAAAACACCACACCACAAATTGCACACATTCCCCCTCCTCCACCGCGGCAAGACACGTATAACCTCGCCTACAGTGGGAAATATCACCTCGAGTACTCACAACAATCACCAGAAATTTTCTTTCTTGTCTCCTTCACCACTTGCCCGCAATTCCCACCTCAACACACACACACAAAAATATATATATATATGGGAGCCAAAGGTGAGACATGCAGCGACTAAAAAAAAAAAAAAAAAAAGGGGGGGGGGGGGGAAATAATCCCGTGTGGTTAAAATAATAATAAAAAGAAAAGGAAAAAAAACACCCCTTCTCTTTCTCTCTTTCTCTCTCTCTCTCTCTGTCTGTCTGTCTGTCTGTCTCAAAGTAACAACCCCCCTTTTAAAAAAACACGCACAAAACAAAAACAACAAACACAACTAATGGCGTGATATGCAAAGCAATGTGCCGGCCGACACGTCACACACTACAAGACAAATAAATAAAAAATAAAAAAATAAAATAAAATGAAATTTGATTCTCTCTTCTTCGTGTTTTTTTTTTTTCATCGTTTTCTTTACGCGGGGTCTCCTCATTGGCCAGAAGACAGAAACACACATTTATCACAGACACAAGAAATGCACCTTAGAAATAATACAAATGATACAGAAAATAACAAAGAAAAACAAAAAGAAACTGAAAATGAAAGTGAAGATGCGTGTCCCCATGGCGGTAAAAAAAAAAAAAAAAAAAAAAGAGAGAGAAAGAAAGAAAGAAAGAGAGAGTCTAGTCTTAAAATAAAAAACTTTAATACCCTTCTCCCAATTTATTTCGGGGAAGTGAAATGAAGTATTCAATGATAATAATAACACGGTAAGCCTATTGGGGTTTCGTAATAAAGGACGAGGCCCATAAAAAAATCTTTTTTTTTTTTGAAAATACTTAACAGTAAAACCATGCATCGCCAAGAATATATATATATATATATAACTCAACCACACATATGTATATTACTCGCTCCATCGTCATACCAATGAGGAAATAAAATAAGGCGCACACACATACGTAAACACATGTGAGAAAGAGAATGAGAAGGTGGGGGGAAAAATCCCCAGACACACACACACACACACTACACAGATACATATGCACATATAAAAATTCCCTCGCTCTCCCTCAAAAAGATCTATCCAGTCTCCAAAAGTGCATTGCTAAAATCAGCTAAGAGTCACTCCACCTATCTCTTTCCCTTTTCTTTTCTTTTTTTTTTTTTTCCTCCTCCCTCCCTCCGTTTCTTTCTCTCCCATTGCTTTTGCCGGTGTGTGAGAGAGGAAGAGAAAAATAAATAAACAAATAAATTGTGTTTGTATGTCTGCTAAAGGAAAAACAACTTTCAAGAAACAAATGACTGTTCCACCCATAGTAACTAAGCCAAGGCGTCACAGGTCACATTCCTCAAGCAGTTTTCTCAAAACTTCCCCTGGCGTCTCAATGATGTTGGGTCACCTCCACATTAAGATCCTGAATCGCCCCCCCTCTCCTACTTATTGCTGCGGCCCTGTCAAAGAGATGGTAGGAGGGTGTTCTCGTCACTCGCCTCATGTGGGGATAAAAATGGATTGGGGCGAGCGGTCTTCTTCGCGACCCCGTTCAAAGTCCCCCTCCGCCTCCGTTGCTTGACGCCATCCTTTTCAAGGAAATCGGCCTCCGAAGAGAAGATAATTGACGTAGAAGGGTGCTCTGTCCTCACCCGAATGCATTTCGTCGGCGCCAAATCCGCGTTGTGCAGCAGCCACTCCGTATCGCTCAGAACTTCCTCAAGCGTCTCAATGTCATCATTGCTGATAGAAGTATTCGACTTCCCCAAATCCCCAATCCGTTGCAGCAATTTCTCAGCCTTCAGGTAACAAAGCCCAAGGTCACACACAAATGGTCTGCTGTTCATTACCCGCTGGAGCATCAGGGCGTAGTCAAAGTAATCGCTAGTCAAGCCGTTGCTAGTACTCTGTCCCACACACGTCACATGCGTCGTCAAGGCGGCGCCACCCAATGCGTCTGAAAAAAATACACGCAACGGCGATGCCCTTGCTTGACCAATGGAACAGAAAAACCTTGGATCCCTCGTTAATGCAAAGGTAAAGTTTGCAAGAACCAACTTTGGGATATTGATCTCGGAATCCATATGAAGTGCACGCTCACGTACCAGAATGGTTCCCACAACCATATTTTCCGGGTGGCGGCGTAGACGACGACGCATCCTACTCGCAATGTCCGCCAAGCACTCCTTCGACGGCACCTCCCGCCATGTCAGATCCATGAGAAGGGGTCCACAAAGGGCTATAAACCCATTTCTAATGGGCACGACATTACCCTCCTCGTCTTCAGGGTAGAGCATGTCGACTGCAGAGTGGGGGGTCGTTATTGCCGCCAAAGAAATCCAAATCTTGCATTCTGTTCGATCAACCACCTCACCTTCTCGGTAGCGCTGTATCAACTTTTTGAGAAAGTCGCGGGTAAGTCTGACAGAAGTCGAAAGAAAACCAGGGGCATAAGTAGACAAAAGAAATGATCGTTGACCACAATGAACACAGTTTAAAAGAGATGTCAGTGTCTGCGATCGCCCCACTTCGGTGGAACAAATCACCTCATCCATGTCATAACTAGACTTCAGCTGCAATATACGACCATTTCGAAGCTCTTCATGTTCAATGACGGAAACGGCACCCGTTCCGGTCTGAGAAATAATTGACGGCGGCACATCTGAACATGATTCATCCCCTCCTAAAGAACTAATGAAGGCTACAGCCTTGACGCGCTGGAAATTGACATTTTGACGCTTCCCCTCAATGTGGTAACGAGACAACCTTTCCTTTGAAAAGTCCGTTTTTGAAAGTTTTTTCCCCTCATGAGCCTGAAGGATTGGCGGTAATTCCTCATCTGAAGGTGGATCAGCTGACATAAAATCCATGAGTGACGTGAAGTAATAAGGCGGCAGTCCAAATTCCGAGTCGCTACCATCTGGTTGCAATGGAGCAGCGGCAATGTTGCATTGCTCCAGCAGACTTCTAGGCATCTCTGGAAGACTGCGGTTAACAATGTCCAAACTTCCAAGGCTGTTTCCCCGCGCATTTCTTTTTCCTTCCCCTAAAACTGCCGTCTTATTCCCTGTCATCTCCTCCCCAACCTGGCTCCGAAAAGACGAGGCAGATGACTTTGCCGCGACAACACTGGGTTCCTTCTTCTGATGAGCCCATGCCGAGTGGTCCCCCGTACTTTTTCGCATGGGGCCGTCAGACGCAGCCGGCTCAAGATTCCCACCACATATTTTGTCCAAAAACCCGCCCTCCCCTAACATGATGTATTCATCTGGCTCCGGCTCTTCGCTATTCCCAGAATCCGGATCAAAAAGCGAAAGGCTACTCCAATTCGGTGGACTCGCAGAAGAAAAAGACACCCACAGCTCGCTTGAAGCTCCTGTTCCCTCCCTTGACAAACACAAAGACCGTATTTCCTCCCTCCTTATTGACCCCTTCTTGGAGTCAGGTGTTGGCTGTACCATCAAAACTGGGGTCGAACACAGGCTGGGGTTGTAGACAATCCTTGACTTTGATGCGCACTGCTCCTCTCGAGCCTCATCAAACAGATCTTCCTGCTTGTCTAAAAAATTAAAACAAAAGTCCCCCAACCGCATAGTCAGGACCATCTGCGATTCATTTGCACGTCCCTGACCATCGTTCAATGCCTGGTCTGACTCACCGTGTGCGCCGCAGTCTCCGTCAACCTCCCCGCGCATTACAACTAACTAAAAAAAAGGAAATGTGTAGAAAAAGAAGAAAAAAAATTGTACGGGATTATCATGCACGATGCCAGTTTCACAAATACGCGTGTGGGGGAGCCAAATGCACACACACACACACACATACACATACACAGGCAGAGAGAACCCAGCACGGTGGTCCCATTGGGATTTATCCTCCTTCTGTCGCCCAGCCTGGAAAATACTCAAGCAGGAGCCTCTCACGGTCCTCCAGCCCTCATCCGTGTCGACGAGAAACGCACTTCTGTCATCCCCTTCTCCGTGAACGCGTCTCATGCTTTCTGAACAGCGCCATTCATCCCTACCCCTTTGTTGTTGCACACAAAAGCAGAAAGAAGAGAATCAGTTAGGGAGTTTGTTGGCGGTGGTGGGAGGAATCATGTGCCCTGCGCCCGGCACCGTGTCAGCCATCTTGTGGGAAATGTGTAAAACCAAAATATCCAACAAACAAAAAAAAAGACAATGTGGGGGCTCTGACGTGCCATTTCCTCTTTTCCCCGCCTCCACCTACCCACCCACTGCTGGGAAAACAGAGAGAGAGAGAGAGAGAAAGAGAAAGATACGCAAATGCCGTCATTTCTTTCAGATGCATCCAACCACACACATTCACAGACAAATATATTTTTTTCTTTCCCCTTCCCCCACATCCCAAATAGGGGGGGGAAAAAAAAAAGAAGAAGAAGGAAATAAAGGCAAAAAGGGGGAAAACAACTTATACGCATATACGCATATACGCATATACATATATAAATATATATAAACACAGGCTTTTTGCATACCAATATAAATATAAATATAAATATTCACAAAATTTGTAAAAAAGATTCTGCGTGGAAAAAGAGATGGAGAAGGGGGGGGGGGGTGAGAAAAATGAACGCGAGAGAGAAATTATCCTCCTTCTTCAGTCAATAAAAAACAATATATACATGTATACCACTTCTCTTTCCCTTTTTTCATCTACATCTGGATTGAAGGGGTAAAACAAAATAAAATAATCCCCTCCATTCTCCCTCCTCATACAGAAATAACAATAAACATGAATACACTCAAAACGTTTTTCTCTTTTCTTTTCTTCCTTCTCTCCCCCCCAGCCAACAGTCCCTAAAACACTTTTTTTTTCTTTTTATTTATTTATTTATTTATTTATTTCAATTTATTCAAATCCGCATCAATTTTTCGCCTACATGCACACACACACACACAGGGCAATGGCGCAGCATCACCACACGCCAAGAACAACTGCAAGAAAGGGAAATGAAAACAAAAATAATAAATAATAAATAATAAATAAATAAATAAATAAATAAATAAATAAAAAAGGAGAAAAACAAAGACGATGCATAAATAAATAAACAGAAGTTTTTTTTTTTTTTTTTTTTTTTTTTTTTCTTTAACCGGGAGGGGGAAAAAATAGGCACACAATGACATGTAAATCAACCACCAAAAGCAACAAAAACAACAACCAGAAGAAGAAATAAAAAATAAAAAATAAAAAATAAAAAATAAATATAT
>NW_001849470.1:86699-91965 GCF_000209065.1 Trypanosoma cruzi
AAAATGCATAAGATTACCGCTGCGTGGGATGCCGTTCCTCACCTCTCGCATGGTTTTCCCCACCTCCAGGACCGCATTGACGTTTGACGACTTTTTCCCCTCCGCAGACACGGCAAGCAGGCAGACGGTGTTGCTGGCCCCACCAACGGCATAGCGTAACAATGTCCACGGCTCGGAGGCCTTCTTTTCCTTTATTCCCGTGAGGTGTGAGACCTCCTCCCCCGCAACGACAAGACACAAGGTGGAAAGATAGACCGTATCATCGCCCGTACTGCTCTTCTTCATTTGCTTCAAGACGAGGAATGCCACAAGAAGCTCCTTTTCCTTATCATGCTTCCCCAATCCATCTTCAAGCAACTTCACACACTCGCTGGACTTGGTGAGCTTTTTGCTGGTCATACCCCTCAGTGCCGGACCAAAAACGGGAGAGGAGGCCAATTGAATATTTTCGTACGCGGCACCTGATGATTTGAAAAGGTCCTTGACTTCACTACCGCCCTTCACCGCCACCATGGTCACACTCACATCAAACTTACAGCCCTCCTTCTCTAACACCGACAATGTATTTGTAATAAATTGGGTCCCTAAGTTGAAAGCATCCTTCATTTCCCCTTTCGTCGTTCCAATGAGCAGGCTGGAGTTGTGACCCGCCAACCAGTGGCAGCGGAGATCTTCAAGCATGACAGATTCCATGGTTTTTGATGGATCTGTGTGGGTTATAACTTCGTCAAAAGAGAATTCATCTTTGCCCGAAGTTATCACAGTTGTAGCATTTTTCATTGTCACAGCGGCAGAAGAAGCGCTTGCAGCCGTTTTTACAATCACCACAACACCACGGATGTTGGTGCCCGTTGGGGGCTTCAGCGTCTCCTTTTTGCTCTCTTCTTTCTTCTTATCCTCCTTCGTCGCAGGCTTTTCTGCGCTCCCCTCCTTCTTATCGGCTGAATTCTCCGTGCTGTGCAGAGAAGTAGAAACCAGAGACTTGGGGGCTGCCTTTTCTTCACTAGCAGCATTATTGGCTACCGCCGTTTCGGGTTTGTCATTCTTGGATGCCAAGTTGGTGGTGTTAGAACTCCCGGAGTCGGCAACGGTGACCTTTTCGTCCTTATTGGGAGCAGGTGTCGGAGCTTTTTCGTCCTTCTTGGGAGCATGTGTCGGGGCCTTTTCATCCTTCTTGAGAGCAGGTGATATTACTTTTTCATCCTTCTTGGGAGCATGTGTCGGGGCCTTTTCATCCTTCTTGAGAGCAGGTGATATTACTTTTTCATCCTTCTTGAGAGCAGGTGTCGGGGCCTTTTCATCCTTCTTGGGAACGGGTGATATTGCTTTTTCATCCTTCTTGGGAACGGGTGATATTGCTTTTTCATACTTCTTGGGAACGGGTGACGGGGCTTTTTCATTATTTTTTTCTTCGTTATTATTTGAGTGTTTTACTGGAGCGATGTTGGCCCGAATAAGTTCATTGCGTGCGAGAAAGCCATCGCGACGAGATGCAGCATCCACGACACTACCATACTTGGAGCCTCCCATGCCCATAGGACCGCCCATACCATACATGGAACCTCCCATGCCCATAGGACCGCCCATACCATACATGGAACCTCCCATGCCCATAGGACCGCCCATACCATACATGGAGCCTCCCATACCCATAGGAATGCCCATACCATACATGGAACCTCCCATGCCCATAGGACCGCCCATACCATACATGGAGCCTCCCATACCCATAGGAACGCCCATACCATACATGGAACCTCCCATGCCCATAGGACCGCCCATACCATACATGGAACCTCCCATGCCCATAGGGCCGCCCATACCATACATGGAACCTCCCATGCCACTGCTCGTCCTTTGTGTGGGAGGAAAATTGCCATACCCACTTCCCATCGGGCCACCTAACCCCATATTTTGCATTTCGTAAGCGTTGCCACGCATAGATCCAGTACGAGGACCCATTTCTTTATAAAAACTGCCTCCAGTTGGCCCACTCATTCCATTGTAAGCACTTCCGCCATTGGCACTGTTTCGCAGAGACCCTGTGTTTGAACCCCTCCTCCCGTACAGACTCCCCTCAGCGGACCATGGTGAAGGTGGTTGCATTCCGGCCCCGGGAGGGCCTCGTTTCATTAACGCATTGCGCGGAGGAACTGCTCCATTAACCATCTGAAAGGGTCCCGTTTGGTTATACATTCCGTATCCCGGGGCACCGCCTGGCGGCATAGGGCCACGGCCTCCATACGGGCCATTCATGGGCCACGCGGAGGATCGAGGCACGGCGGAGGAATGCATAGAGGGTCTGACGCTAATTTTGCTCCGAGGCAGCAATTTATCTTCACTTTTGTGGGAAATCACAAGCAGAAAAAAAAAAAAAAAAGAAAAACGACAACCAATAAAAGCAACAAACAAAACAAAATGACGGTGACAACCGGATTCGGAAAACCCCGAGCGATGGCAGCGACCCACCCACCTTTCGGAACCAAGCAAAAATAAACAATAATAATGGCACGGAATATGACAGACAAACACAGAAAGAGAGAAAAAAAAATAAATGATAACCCCCACCTTCCCTCACCCAAAGAAAAAAAAAAAAAAAACCGAAATGGACAGGAAGACAGTCGATCGTTCTGGCGCCGATGGTGGTGGTGGTTTTAACCCACACACACAAAAAAAAAAAAAGAGGTCAAAAATACAAGTCATTTCCCTTTTCCAAAGGAAAAAAAGACGAATGCCAAACCGCATGCTGTGCGCATCTACATACTGACACACATGTACATACATTTCATTCTTTTTTCCCTCTTAAAAAGTAACAGTGGTGCCACCTACTGTTTTTGTTTCTGTTTTTTCTTTTTCTTCTCTCCCTCTCTCTCTCTCTCTCTTTGATCATCCTTCCATTCATACACACATCGCAAATACAAGGCATAAACAACTAGGCGCATGCATATGTGTATATATACTTCAGATTCCCTTTGGGGTAGCCATTGAAACCCATACTTACGTTTCTTGACACACACACACACACACACACACACACACACACACACACACACACACACACACACACACACACAGAATCCCTTCCCCCGCTCCCCTCATTTGATGGATGAAATGCACAATGATGACCACGCAACAACAAAGACAACAATAATACTAATAATAAGACAGTTAAGTGCTCTCCTCAAACTATGCACACAAGACTTTATTACCTTCTCAAATAAACTGCATGTGAATGTCGGTTTATTCTGGCATGTGGAGACCATAAAATAATATATATATATATATATATATATATAAACCAAGAAAAAAAAAGATAAAAAATACAGCCAAAAAGAGCCAAACGAATTGGTCCCGTGGCATCGCCCTCACGCACAAACACACACACACACACACAGGGTTCTCATTACCACCCACAATATATATATCCCCAACTCCTTCACCTCCTGCCGAATATCACCGCTCCACGTAATGCAGGCAGAGGCGCACGTACTCACACCCAAGGCCCGCTCCTCTTTTTTTAATTTTCTTCTCTCGTTTATTTAACACTCTCCGCCCCTTCAGTCATGACAGGGAACACGCCATCACTTCTCCCCGACGTATTTATGCCTCGATGGGCCTTCATATCCAAACCCACACAAACCCACACACACATACATGCACGCATGTGTTGGGGTAGAGGCATACGCTCTGCGAAGCCCAACAGCAACAACAACAACAAAAAAAAAAAAACAACGGAGAAAAAATAACAAAACAAAAAAGGCAATAAAACGTATGCAAAGAAAAGAAAAGAAGAAGAAGAAAAAAAAAAAAAAAAGAAACGCGGATTTGACTTGAGCGGAGCCCTTGACGGGAAGAATTCACGCGTATCGAGAGAGGTTAAAGAATCTATGGAACTTAGGGGGGGGGAAGGGAAAAAAAAAAAAAAATGAAAGTCAATATAAATAAATAAATAAATAAATAAATAAATAAATAAATAAATATCAATGACAGTAAATAAAACAAGAACATTCATAAAAAACAAATAAAAAGCAAAAAAATAAAAATAAAAATAAGCCAAACAACATCATTACAAACATCATATTCACCCCTACTGTCCATACACATTTTACAATGATGCTCCTCATAGAACTTAATTCAAAATTGTTGGTTACTTTTCCATTTCGTATCGGGTTTCATATCCTTTCCCTGCGATTCTCATATCTATCCGCCCATGGAGTAAAATTTTAAATTGGTGCTATCCGGGTTTGACAACATCTCCTCCGAATCTTTCAGTATGGTCTCCATGCGTGCCACGATGCGCTCCGTCAATTTCTTCTCTGCGTCACCCATTTGATTCATATTTTCCCTCTGTCGGCCAATCTCTTTCTTGGTCTTTTCCAAGCAACGCCTAAGGTTGCCAATACGGGGCGGGTTATTTTTAATCTCTCGCATCTTACGGCCCAACTCCAGGCAGCCGCGGGAATTGGGGTCTCGCTCCGACAAGAGCAACGTGGTCACGGTGACACTAGCACCACCAATGGCGTAGCGGAACAACGTGCTGAGGTCGGATGTACTCACTTCCCTCAGCTCATTGAAATGCGAAATCTTCTCCCTTGCGAGTCCCATGCAAAGCGATGAAAGGTAAACATCGTTCTCCTCGCTGCTCTTTTTGAGCTGCTTAAGAACAAAGAAACCGACCACCAGCTGCTTCTTTTCATCACTGCGTCCAAGAGCCTCGTCAAATACATCAACACACTCCTTCAAGGATTTAACATTCCTGCTTTTCATACCGCAGAGACAGGGACCGAATACAGGGCTTGAGCCAAGTTGCATTTTCTCGTACGTCGCATTCTCAGGATTAAGAAGATCCCGAATGCGGTCGGTGGACTCTACCAAACCAAATGTAACAGTAATATCAAATTCAATAAGCTTTTCCTTTGCATTCTTTTCCACCTTCTCTAGGCATTGAGTAAGAAACTGTCTCGCAAACTGCACAGAGTCCTCGCCACGGTCTTTTGCGCCTCCCACCAGAAGGGCCGAAGTGTGCCCGGCAATCCAGTGGTCCTGTAGGTCAACCAGAAGCACAGAGTTCACGTTGTCTGATATGTTATCACGCAAAATGCACTCATCATTTTCAAACTTCTCATCCTCTCCATTCTCTCTCTTGAAAAGAAGAGTAATGGGGTCTTTCACGGAGATGCACAGCCTCTTCGACACGTCACTATCCAAATCAACGAGAATGAGTGTATGAATATTGTAGTTTGCCGGGCCATTTTGCTGTCACCCC
>NW_001849470.1:92065-101558 GCF_000209065.1 Trypanosoma cruzi
ACACTTGTTCCCTCGTTCGCATGCGCAAGATCTTCTCTTTGGCCCGTGCTGTAGTTTGTAATGCCGTGAAATCCCTTTCCTTGGTTTCCATAAACTGGCGATGGCGACGACGGTGCCAACTGGCCTGGGACAAATTGACGAATTGCTGGAGCGCCGTTAATATTGCCCACCTCACTGCCGTTCGTTGTGGAAACGCCGATTCTCCCATATTCCTGCGCAGCACCTGTCCCGTCCATTTTCTGGGCCCAGGTTCCTGATTTTTTTAGGATGGAGTTTTGAGGGCGAAAGACTGGTTCCTTCAACCCCGCCAGTTGACGTGGATCATAATGTTGCATCGCTCTTCCTTAAACAAATCCCCCACCTTCGTTCACGGGATACAAAAATAATAAATAATAAATAATAATAAAATAAAAAGACAAAAAGTTACCTCGACTTCAAAGTGGGGTTCAGCAAAGAAAAATAAATAAATAAAATAAATAATACGCGTGCGTATAGTAGTGAGAACATCAGTGCGCCCCTTCCCCCCCCCCCCCCCCCCACTCAAACACTCAACGAGAGGGAAACACACACACACACACACACACACACACAAACAAACAAACACATAATTCAAGCTCCAAATCAAAAGGAGCGCATTTACAGGGGGGAAGAGGGGGAGGGCAATTCAAATGGATGGAATATGGAAAAAAGATAAGTCTGGAGACAGGTGCATGAAATAACCATCCAAAACAAATAACAATAATAATAAATAAATAAACAATTATTATTATTATTATTATTATAGATATAAGGAATTGCACACGCTTTTCCCAGAACAGAGGACAATGGATGAAAAGTAGCACACAATGGAGGACTTTCCTAAGAAATTCATACACATAAAAAGAAAGTCAGATTTGTAGAATTAAAAAAAATAATAATAATAATAGAAAAAAGAAATACATGCCAGAAAGGAAAATAGCCCAAAAATAAATTAAGAAAAATTAGGAGAGCAAGAAAGAAAGAAAAAAGAAAAAAAAAAAAAGACAAATCCCTCCTAAATTCCTCTCGTTCTACTTTTGTACTTCTCATGCCATGCGTCATTCTGAGAATATATATATATATATATATGAAAGGGGATTTTAAAAAACCAATAAAATGAAGAAAAAAAAAAAAAGCAACAATTTTTTTTTTGTTTTGTTTTCGAATGACCCCAAAACGCTGAAGGAAGGGTCTGTGTACTTATTTATTTATGTAAACTGTCCCAAACTTGAGCATCCTCCTTCATGTAGTGGATTTCCCTTTTCACGTAAACCTCCTGAGTCCGTTTAGCACGCATAAAACGCACACACACACACACACAAAAAAAAAAAAAAGCCCTTGCGTGCTTATTATCGGCTCCACCAGAGAAGTCCTCACAATAAGGAGAAAGGGGGTGCGTCACTACGGTTGACAACCTTGCTCTTTCATTCTCTCACTGTTGCTCTCTTTCTTATCCTCCGCACGGCTTCCCATAAACACGTCGCCGTCGGCATAGACAGGAAGATCAAATTGGCCCATCACAAACACGTTCTGGCGATTAACCGAAAAAGGCAGTCCCGGACCGGGTCCTGGAATCACACTGGGGTCTGGTACCTGCATGTAGATCCCCATGTTACCCCACCTGCCGCCGGACCAAATCGCAGGCTCAAGATGGCTCGCCAAACCGCCGTATGTGTTCGCCCCCCGTTCTGCCCCGCCCCGAGAAGCAGCTATGTAGCTGTTTTCAACGTTCCTGTGCGGGCCGCTGGCCTTCGCCCCGTTAGACTCAGGTCCATCATCGCGTTCCGCCACTTCACCATAATGCTCCTTCAATACCCCACACCCCTCGAGGTCCGCAAGCAATGAAGTAAGGGAAATATCACGAGAACGCGCTTCACGCAATGGGCTATTCTGGCTTGATCCCATGGAATACGCGCCGCTCACGCAAGATAATCTTCCCCCTGTCGGTGGCGCCGATCGATTCGAGTCCTGGCGCATGTTGCAAGATTGCATGTGCATAGATTTATCTTCTTCTGTAATCGGACTGGAAAGTGACCCTTTGCTGTAAATCGTTGGTTCAGGCGGGCACACGTCATCCACACACATTTCTCCAGGCAGTTGCACCGAAATATCGCTGGGGGAAAATCCATATTCATACTGCGGTCCGGGCGACAAGCACGAAACAGTTCCTTCCTGGCAAATCCCTGGCGTGGAAACCTGATACATGCTTTGATAGATTACCAACTTTGTATTGCTATAATGCCTTCTTCCCTATTTTCTGCAAAGCGTCACCTGTTGGTTTATGTTACCTCAAACTTCTCCAGCACACAATAACTCACAGACAAAAAAAAAGAAGAAAAAACGCAGCTGACCTTTACAACCGTCTGTGGATCTGTTGCAGTGTTGTTAAAAAATAAGGCCGGTTCAAACAGAATTCTCGCTTTTGCCTTGCCACAAGAAAATTGGTGGGGAAGCTAAAATGCGGGCAGTGGCGTGTCAAGAACAAGAGAGAAAAAAAAAAAGGCGCATATTTCCATAAGAACACTTACGCGACGGCAAGACGGTGCAGCCACAGAGACACACACACACGCACACGCAAACAAACAGTGCCACGATAAAGAAAATGTCGTCCACCCTTGTGCCCACCTTGGCCCATCGCATCGAATAGATAAGAAGAGTCGAGAGACACAAACAACGCGATCAAGTTCAGCGAGTTTCAAGACGATACATACACTGATTTTAGTTCGGCCGTTGGACTGGATGTTCATTGTTCCCCCGAAATTTTATGGTTGGCCACCTCATCGTTGTGCCAGAGACCCACCACAAAGGACGCTGGTGCGATTCTTCAAAGGAACAAAAGTCAACCATTCTGCAGTGCAGTGCTCCGGATCTAGGCCTGTACGACACCGTGATGTGGTCGCTGCCGTGCTGCCAACGCATAGTGAAGTACCCCACAATGCCAGCGGCATTCCTGCAGGGCCAAAGCGCCTGACCCGGAGACCGCGACTGTGGAAAATACATGCGGAAGTTGGCAACAATTGTGTCACGGTCAATTGCCGGGCCTCTCGGACAGGGGAACCACAGTCAGTCATCTCCAAACCACCCCGGTCGTCTGAGCGGAGTGGGTGAGACACGATCCGGGGTCCTTCAGGACAAAGCAAAGAGCCCAACTGGAGACCGCTCCCCTGGCAATACCGCCGGATGCCTCAGTGTGGTGCCAGGGTCAATTGCTCCGTATTGTCGGGGAAGCCAGGAGCCAGCAATGATTCCCTCACGGGGTCGTGGTTGTTGGCGCAGGGCTGACGGCATCGACCAGCCGCGTCTTGCTGGGACACGTGCTGCCGTAAAGCGTGCGGGGTCACTGAAATTATTTGAGGCAAGAAAAGAACAAAAGCAACAACAAAAAGAAATATTCTATTTGAGGAAGTTCCCAATCTCAGAGAAAAATCAGTTGACAAGCGCATTCGCAGAAGCATGTGCAAGAATGCATAAGGATATCCGCAAACATGGAAAAACCAAGAGATGAGGTAAATCAGAAACAAACACACATATTTGAAGCTCCCACTTTTTCCCTTGTAGAGGGAGCCACCAGATCCTTAAATAAATCACAATGGGACGAGGCCAGTTATCGGAGACAAACGCACATGCAGAAAAAAAAAAAAAAAAAAAACTATAAGCGCGACAAACAATGAAAAATATGATAAAAGATATATATGTATATATATCTTAATAAAAATAACGCAGTTTCAAAAAAAAAAAAAAAAAGAAAAGTTCATTATATAAAATTGGATATCAACTGCAAGAAAAAAGTGCAAAAGTGAGCGCGCCGTAGAAGATGGACGACCAAGCAACAACCTCCAGTGCATTTAAATCCAACAAACGCTCTGAAAAGAGACCAGTTTTTTTTTTTATACCTAAGACTATGTTTACATTGATTTTCTCTTTCCGGATTATTCCTTCACATCTTCATTACACCCGTGCTTCACCTCACGCTGGCCACGCTAAAGTTAATCCGGCTCACTCATGAGGTATGCTGACAATATTTTATCCACCAGGCCTCGCAGCAGCTCCACTATTCCCACCCCACCATTCGCAAGGAAACACAACACGCCTACCCTGGCACCTCCGTCACCCCCTTCATTTACATCGCCGGGCCCGTTTCCGCCATTGTGACGCAAAAAGAGCTGAAGATAGCATCCCCCTTTTCATTCACTTGTTTCGGTAACAGAAGCGACGCAAATGTGTCGTCCTTTACGATTACGGTGTTGGTTGTTGTTGGTTCATGTTTTGTTTTTTGAGTTTCGCGACGCCAACCAATAAGTTGAGTCTGGCGCCGCTCGCTGACGAACCGATGGGCGTCAAGGACACAGGAGTGCACTTTTGAAACCGGCTTGTCTGTACCGGAAGTTCACACGCCCCCTTCCCGCCCCTCAAATCAAAAGGAAGAATGAACAGCTGGCCGTCTGGAGTGAGCGGTACAAAGAAGTGTTTGGCTCCCCACACCGCCAGAAGCATCTCGCTGCTGAACTTGTCGACCACACTGTCCAGCAGCTGCAACCGAACGCATGAGGCAAGAGTTTACCAATGTGGCAAAACCGTTCACAACAATGCAGAGGCCATTGCCATATGGCTTGACCGCATTCACTGCTGTCCCATCCTCCCCGGCCGTCACAACAAGACACTCGAACCGCCTTTTCGTGTTTGTTTTCATATCTGGTATGGATCTTCCCGCCATGGGGCGTTTGAGCTCAATGTCGTGCGTCAAGATGAGCAGAGGGCAATTCGTTCCCAAAGTCCCTCGGAAAGTTGGTGCGCCCCTTCATTGCCCTTTTTTTTTTGTGTGTGTGTTCTCTCCTTTCTGGCTGAGCTCCCTGGTGGTACATGTGACACCCGTGGAAGCTGCTTGAGACACCCTCATCCTGCGCTGAAGCAAAACCTCTCCGCTGTGTCCAAGATCCGCTGAGGGCGTCAATATCTCCGTCTTCTCACCATCCACAACCCCGCGGTAAGGCAGCAGGCCAAACCCAGCGGACATCAAATTCATGGTTGCCAAGACAACATCCCCATCGGCTTCCCTGCTGCGCTGATGCACGGTCGCCACAACACTCGCGTTCCTTTTGTTCATCTCCCTCCCGATGCGGCTCAGCTCGCTGAAACACCGAGCAAATTGATACATTGGTCGTGTTGAATTCCAACAGACGTACCTAACTAGCCGCATGCAAAGGTAAGGAGTAAAGCAACAGTATCACTTATTGCTGCGAAACAGTTGCTTTGAAAAAAACAACTTATAATTTTGTCAACTCCCAAATTTGCCCGCAGTCACGCGTCGTGTTTCTGCGCTTCCGGCCGCCCGCGGTTCGCCAAATAGTAACTCGTTAAAGACTATTCTGACATGACTCTGAACACCAGCGTATTGGCATTTTCCGGCTCCTCCAGCAGCTGTTTCAAGTCCTTAATGACTTTTTTCAAGGAAGCAAGCAAATCCATGGCTATTTGTGTTGGATTCTTGTGCCTTTTTATTCAATTCAACCTGATGCGCCTCAACTGCCTCAATAAAATGAAGTACGCTGCCGCTGTGTGGGGATTTATTCGTCATCTTTCCAATCTCCTCTGCGTGCCGCAGCATTTCCTCACAAATGATGTTCGTTTCATATATGCAGAGAGCGTGGACTGAAATGCAGGGTCCGTTAATGGCGCAACAAAGAGGCTCGGCAGTTTTGGCCGCACACCTCCGCACCACGTCCACAAAAGGTATTGTCCCGTCTTCTGAAATGGCAATCGTTAGCGAAGAAAGAAGTACATCCCTCTCCTTCCTGTCCCATTGCCTCAACAGCAATGTCCCGAGAATAAGCCGATCCACGTCGGTCCTCTTGTCGTTGGCGGTTTTCATGTGCCTTTCGCAGTCTTCGGCCGTCTTGATATCCACGGCGGTGGTGTCGAGAACTATCGAACCCAAAATGGGGGAGCGTCCAAACAAAATTGCCGGCCCGGCAGTTGTCGGGGTGTTCGAAGAGAGTAGATCTCGTACGTTATTCCCGTGCAAAGAATCCAGGGTCAACGACATGAAAACCTGCCTATCCGCACTCTTCTCGCGCGCCTCGAGCCGCGCTACAATAAGCTTCAGCGTCGACAGCACCAGTCTGTCCGGTGCCGCTGGCGCCCTTGCGTCCCATGAGACCAGAAGTGCTGCATTGTGACCAAGCAAAAAACCGTCGACCATATTGGAGACGAGATTTGACTGAATCTCTCTCTTACTTTCTCCGTCCGTAATTATGACCTCGTCTGGAGTGTACTTCATCTGCTTCAACGTGATGGTATCGCCATCAACCTTCAATGCGGCGCTTGCAGTCGTCAGGTCCTCGTCCTTCTCGACAAGCACAAGCGTCTTTATGCGGGTGTCTTTCTCTTCTGCCGGAGATTGGGAGGCCCATACAATCGATTCCAATTCATCCAAGTCAGACAACGTCACCTCCATCTTCGTCTCACCGCCCCCTGTGCTAAAAACAGGCTCACTCTCAGCACATCTTCCTGGAAAAAAGATCTTAACAGACTCAGGGGAGAGATTCTCCCAAATCGACTGTGATTCTGGACTTATTTGCGTCGGGGTATTCGGGGGGCTTGCTGGAGCAGAAAGGGAACCGGGTTCATCATTTTTATCGCTCATTAACCGGATGGTTGAACTCCCATAACCAAGATTCGACGGAAAAGTGAAGGAGTAAGGAACTTGCAAATTGACCACCACGCCAAGCTCCGTGTGTGGCCGATGCGTGGAGCCATAAGAGCCCCCCATACCATAAAAGGGGCCGTACGAACCCCTCAAACCGTACACAAGGCCCGTTGGGGAACCATCAACCATTTCCAACTGCGGTCCATATTCCAAATCCATCTCTTGTATGTTGTCCATAGGTCCAAAGGCAAAATAATTTCCCACGTTGTTCTCATAGATGCTCTCATACCCATTCTCATAAAGATCTCCATTCTCTAAACGGCCCATGCGACCTGTCTCACCGCCCCAAGCATAGTAGTTACCATTGCGTGCCAGAATGGGCGGGAAGAAGCCGTTTGTCGAGGTGCCGGAGCTTTTTTCCTCTCTTCGCATGCGGTTAGGATCCGAAAATAGGGAGCCTTCTTTTCCCCATGCAGAAATCCGTGGATGAATTGCCGCTCCTCTACAAAACGGAGCCGTAGCGTTGCCCTTATGCCCCTCTCCCCACAGTGATGGAGTCAGTCTTTGGCCACACGTTCCGCCCTGCGCGCCCGTCCTCTTCCTCTTCCTTTTTTTTTTTTTTTTTTTTTTTTTGAGCCACCACAAAAAAAGAAAAAAAAAAAAAAGAAAAAACGCATATAACACCGAAAGCAAGCAAGTGTGTGTGTGCCTGTGTGTGTACGCGAAGAAAAAGGCGTGTGAGAGCCAGTAGTTATTGAAATAAAAAGGATGTACACATACCCCAGAAGAAAGAAAAAAAATAATAATAATAATAATGTCAAAATAATTTCTGGGTAAAAATAAATAAATAAAATAAAATAAAATAAAATAAAAATAAAAAGAAAATAACAATGATATTAATAGTAATAATAATAAAAATAATAATAATACGATGACCAATCCCTATACACATGCTAGAAGAGGTAGAAGAAGTCAAGCCGAGAACACCGCCAAAGGCGTCAGGACAATTGCCTGCATACACATAAAAATAAAAAAATAAAAATAAATAAATAAATAAAAAATAAATAAAAAATGCTTCCCAACAAATATAAACATAGGAAAAGAGAAAAAAAAAAAAAATAATAATTGACAAAAAAAAGAATGTCGCACTATTCCTCAACACTTTTGGGACAACATCTGCAATGGCGAGAAGTCGTCACCAACCCACATAAAACGGGGAAATGGGATATACACACATAAATATATATATATATCCACTCTGATCGAGTTCACCCAGTGGCACCAGCGATATGACGTCTGTACGGCTGGAGACCTCTCCCACAGGAGGCTCTATTTGCGTGAGGATCCCCTGCCTTTCATACCCGTATGCCACAAGAATGGAGTTTTGCACAAAAAAAAAAAAAACAATATATATATATATATATATATATATGTATGGAACAACAAATTTATAAATATAAACACGTACCCTTCATTTTTTTCTTTTCTCACTTTTTTCTCCCCTCACTAAAAATAATAAATATTAAAAAAGGAAAACGTAAAGAAACACTGCCCATTCTTTTCTCCTTTCAGTCACGTTGCAAAGGTTCGTGCACCGTGACACATATAAGCATCGGCAATGGCCTTTCCTCTTCGGTAATTGGTGTCTCTTTTTTTTTTTTTTTTTTTTGTTATTACCACTCATTTCTGCGAGAAAAATACATATAAATTGCATATAAATAAATAAACAAAAATCATGCATTACATTTAAAAAAATCTAACACTAATTCTTCATTTTTTGCGCTGTACGCAAAAAATCTGGCTTCTGACGTCCTCCACTATATGCGTTGTTACGCGCCGGGTAAAAAAAAATACACATTATGCGCATTTTGCGCGGATTTCTCAATGGCACCCAGCATAATAATAAAAAAAAAGTCAATTTAACCAACTCACCTAAGCAAATAAAGAAATAGCCACTGAGCAAACGCACCCCAACAATACTGAACCACAATATAAACATGTATATATATATATATATATACTTCGGCTGTTTTTGTTTTTGTTTTTGTTTTTGTTCATCATAAATATTTTATACATTCGCACAAATGAAAAAAATAATAATATTAATATTAATATCAATAATAATAATAATAAGAGATCTCGAGGCAGATTGGACAATCAATACATCCCTTATGGCGCCTAAAACTTTTCATTTGCCGCTTCTTCAGTGTGTTTGCTTGTAGACTTTGGGTAACCGACCTTTTGGATCACGCAGCATCTCCTCCGCGTCCTTAAGCACCAATTCAAGGTTTGCGTTACTGTTGGCAAGCCGCTCCTTATCAGCCCCCGTCGCATTCTTCAGACGCATTTGCATCTGCGTCTGGGCCCTCGTTGAAAACATCACAAAGCGCCGCAGTCCGCCATCACGCACAGTGGGGTTTGAGGTCCCATGTACACTCTTCGCCAGCCCGCCAAAATCCGTGGCCGCGTCTGTGGCAGCCGTGTTAGCCACCAGGCCAAGGGAAACAACCGTGATACATGGACCGCCGAGCGCATAGTGGAGTAACCCGCGCTCCTTCGGACGTACCTCCAGCGCCTTGCTGTAAAACTTCGCGTTGTTCCCCGCCAGGACAGTAAGAAAAGAGGAAAGAATTACATCATCCGATTTTCGCGCCTTGTAAACAAATAGGCTGACAAGCACAGCCTTATCGGCCTCGCAGACGCTGACACTTTTCTTCAGATTTGCCAGAAGTTCAGCAGCGCTATTTCCAAGTTCCATCTTGGCACCTGAAATACACGGGCCAAAGAGGGGCGAGGAGGCGTAAGAAAGTGATTCATAGTCCGCCCCAT
>NW_001849470.1:101658-110486 GCF_000209065.1 Trypanosoma cruzi
ACCGCTGCGTCTCTCAGTATAACGGCCACCACGCGGATGCGGGAATCAACGGCGCTGCCGTCCTGTGTGGGAGCCGCATAGGCGGCGGGCTGTATTTCCTCCGGCTTCTGTAGCAGCTCCTTGGCATCTGCGAGACGCTGTTGCAACTGCTTCAAGGACGCTTCACAGCGCTCCTTTTCCTTCGGAGTAGTGGCCTTCTGTAACTTCGCCTCGGCGGACGCAATCGCCTCCGTCATGTTCTTAACAAAAACCTTGACACTGCCACCACGCGGCTTACTGTTTGTCAGCATGACCTTGGACTGGGCATTGAGGGCCTCCGTGGCTTTCTCATCAAGGGTTGCATAGCTGACAAGCACCGCTGAAGAGCAGGACCCAATGAAAGCATGGCCAAAAAGTTGGCGCACGTACTCTGGATTCTTTTCCATAACTCCGACATAGGGCCGCATGTCGAGCGCACTCATCGCAAACAGAGATGCAACCTTTACATCCCCCTCAAAAATTTGCTTCAATACCGCTGTGCACACAATGTATTCATCGTCCTTCACCAGCTCCGCAGCCCTCGTAAGCGCAGAACGGAGAACGGGTTCCACATCGGCCGCGGTCTTCACCACCTTTGGTGTCATTTCGTGCAGAACCACACCATATAGCGAAGAGCTCGCAACAACAAGCGGCCTTGCCTCAGCCTTGCCAAACAGGTCGGACACAACCTGTTTTCCCTTCACAACGCTCATGTAAAGCGTAAACTCATTGGCGAGACCATTCCTTGTCTCCTTCAAAACACCCTCGAGGATGCTCTGCACAATGCTCCATGTAATTTGTTTCTCTACCGCCAACCCAGGGATTACCTCCGCAGCCAAAAGCGCTATGTTATTACCATCCCCCAAAATTTTTTGCATTCTTTTGGCCACCTTCGATTCAATTGGCATCCCCTCAAAACAATTAATGTGCTCATCAACGGTGCACTTTTTTAATTCCCCCTTCACAGACAAATCGATGGTATTGCTTACAGGCTGCTTTCCTACTGTTACTGCAATCCTCACGGAGTTCTGCCACGGTTCAGCCTCGCCCCCAGCAGGATCACTGCTCTCCAACGCCTTCGATTTGGAGGTTGCAGCCGTACTCGCGCTTTCCGGCTTCGGCTTCGCCTCATCAGTGACGCTTTCCCGCAAAGGAAGAAGGGAATTGTTAACTTCTGGCTTTGCGTCTTCCGGCTTCGTCTCTTCCGGCTTTGTCTCTTTCGGCGGTTCTTCCGGCTTCGTGTCTTTCGGCTTCGCGCCTTCCGGCTTATTCTCTTTCGGCTTCGCGCCTTCCGGCTTCTTTTCTTCTGGCTTTGCGACTTCCAACTTCGTCGCTTCCGGCTTCGTGTCTTCCGGCTTCTTCCCTTCCGGCTTCTTTTCTTCTGGCTTTGCGACTTCCAACTTCTTCTCTTCCGGCTTCGTGTCTTCTGGCTTCTTTTCTTCTGGCTTTGCGACTTCCAACTTCTTCTCTTCCGGCTTCGCGACTTCCAACTTCGTCTCTTCCGGCTTCGCGCCTTCCGGCTTATTCTCTTCCGGCTTCGCGCCTTCTGGCTTCTTTTCTTCTGGCTTTGCGACTTCCAACTTCGTCTCTTCCGGCTTCGTGTCTTCTGGCTTCTGCTTCGCCCCATCAATGGCGTTTTCCCGCGAAACTCGAGAGGAAGTGTAGACCTTTGGCTTCACAGCTTCCGGCATGGCCATCATTTCCTTTGCGTCATCCAGTACTATCACCATCTTTCGCATTAGCCGTCCATACCGTGCCTTTTCCGCAGCATCTTTTGATGACTCCGCCATAGACCTGCACCTTCTCTCCTCCTCCTGCGTGAACTCCAAGAAGCGGGCGAGATTGCCGCTGCGCGGGGGGAAATTCTTCACCTTCCGCAGTTTCTCAACGTTCTTGAGAATACTCGTCTCCCCCGTGGCATCACCCCCGGACACGGCAGCAACAACCAGCGAGTAGCTGTTGCCTCCCACTGCGTCCCTGAAGAGGGGAACGGGCACAACTTTCTCATCCTTTTCGTGGAGGGCCGCAAGGCAGTCAGATCGCCCCCGGAGGAACGCGACCTGCAGCGCCGAGAGAAACACATCGGGGGGCATGCTACCCCGATTCTTGATCTGTTTCACCACCAAATGCATAAAAACAATCTCTTTGGCATCAGTTGACGCCTTTAGCGCGTCTTGCAGAAACTTCTCGGCCTCAATTTCATTCTTCACCGTCCTATCCTGGAGGTCCACGATGCATGCGCCGTACATTGGGTTAAATCCGAGCTGCAATGACTTGGCCTCTTTGGTCGAGGAAGCGAAAAGGTCCTTCATACTATCGACAGATGAAATTGCGGCGGCGGTCATGTATACCTCGTACTTTGTTCCCTTCTCCTCCTCGTTCCTCTTGAGTGTGGCAATGACGGACTTCAATAAGGTCTGCGCGACGTTCAGGCTGACCGATTCCTGCAGCTTACCGTTTGCCAGGATCACGGCACAGTGATGGCTCGCCTCCACCTGGCGCAGGAGCTCCTGTAGCAGCACAGAGCTCCCCACGTTCAAACTGTTGGCTCGCACAACTTCGTCCGCCTCGTACTCCGCAGTATTGCCGTCTGCGTCCTTCATTGGCACCCTCTTCCCAGCCTCCTTGCCCGCAACTGCTGAGGCAGCAGCATCGCTCACAACCAGTAACGCGTGAATATTGTCGTTGAGCTCCGTTGGTGCGGCGGTCCTGGTGGGCTTGGCCTCCCCCTTAGAAACCTCAGGTTCCTTCGGCTTCAAGGCAGCCTTCAACTCGCCTTTGTTCTCAGTGTTGGTATCCTCTTTTGTTCCGTTCTTTACACCAGTGTTTCGAGAAGTCTCTGTACCATTTCTCGTAAAAATTGGCTTGGGGGCTGCGTTAAGGCTATGTGACGGTTTTTGGTCTCGAAGCTCAGTATTCTCCTTTTTCTTTAATTGGTAATCCTCGGGTGGAGCCCAAAACCCGCCAATGCCGTACATACTGCCCATTTCTCCCTTGCCGGGCATGCCGCTCATTTCTTCCTTGCCGTACATACTGCCCATGCCTCCCATACCGTACATACTGCCCATGCCTCCCATACCGTACATACTGCCCATACCTCCCATGCCGTACATACTCCCCATACCTCCCATGCCGTACATACTGCCCATACCTCCCATGCCGTACATACTGCCCATACCTCCCATGCCGTACATACTCCCCATACCTCCCATGCCGTACATACTGCCCATACCGTACGTACCGTACATACTGCCCATGCCTCTTTGTGAGCCGCGCATGGAACCTCTTCTTTGTAAGTCGCGCATGGAACCTCCTCTTTGTAAGCCGTACATACTGCCCATGTCTCTTTGTGAGCCGCGCATGGAACCCATTCTTGGGAGTCTTATATCTCCACCATACATCATTTCAGGGTACCGATTCACAATACCACAATTGCTTCCTCTTTTCGGAGCCACTTTACGAATTACATTGCCACCTGGACCGTGCATAGGCACATTACTGCTCCTCATTCCACTCATGGGTACCGCATCATTACCGCTCATGCCTCCGTAGGGACCCGCACCATTACCGCCCATGCCTCCGTAGGGACCCGCACCTCTGACACCTTCCATTCCCCTCATGGGTACCGCACCATTACTGCCCATGCCTCCGTAGGGACCCGCACCTCTGACACCTTCCATTCCGCTCATGCCTCCGTAGGGACCCGCACCTCTGACACCTTCCATTCCGCTCATGCCTCCGTAGGGACCCGCACCTCTGACACCTTCCATTCCGCTCATGGGTAACGCATCATTACTGCCCATGCCTCCGTAGGGACCCGCACCTCTGACACCCTCCATTCCGCTCATGCCTCCGTAGGGACCCGCACCTCTGACACCTTCCATTCCGCTCATGGGTACCGCACCATTACTGCCCATGCCTCCGTGGGGACCCGCACCTCTGACACCTTCCATTCCGCTCATGGGTACCGCATCATTACTGCCCATGCCTCCGTAGGGACCCGCACCTCTGACACCTTCCATTCCGCTCATGCCTCCGTAGGGACCCGCACCTCTGACACCTTCCATTCCGCTCATGGGTACCGCACCATTACTGCCCATGCCTCCGTAGGGACCCGCACCTCTGACACCTTCCATTCCGCTCATGGGTACCGCACCATTACTGCCCATGCCTCCGTAGGGACCCGCACCTTTGCCACCTTCCATTCCGCTCATGGGTACCGCATCATTACCGCCCATGCCTCCGTAGGGACCCGCACCTCTGACACCTTCCATTCCGCTCATGGGTACCGCACCATTACTGCCCATGCCTCCGTAGGGACCCGCACCTTTGCCACCTTCCATTCCGCTCATGGGTACCGCATCATTACCGCCCATGCCTCCGTAGGGACCCGCACCTTTGCCACCTTCCATTCCGCTCATGGGTACCGCATCATTACCGCCCATGCCTCCGTAGGGACCCGCACCTCTGACACCCTCCATTCCCCTCATGGGTACCGCACCATTACCGCCCATGGTGTTTGGTAAGCCCCTTCTACTTTCCTGCCCTCCATTTGACAAGGAAGAGGGTGCGTGCCATCCAGTGGGGTCTTTTCTGAATCTTGGATCACTGTTGCGACGCATCGCGGCAAAGCCTCTCCTTGCATCACTGTTGTGAAGCATCGCGGCAAAGCTGTTCTTTTTGTATGGGGATGTTTCTGCAGGCGGCAAGACTGGAGAATCTTCACGACTGCCGTTCTCTGGCGCTCGTCCTCTTTTATTGGACGAACCCTTCTTTCCACTTGAGATGAGTTTGATAAGTACCTTGTTTCTCCTGGCAAAATCCCTCCTTTTCAGCAATAAAACACTGGATGACTTCTTCTCACTTCCAGTACGATTGCAGCAATAGGCTAACTTTACTTCTTCGGCAAAGAAGAAGTAGGGATGAAAACAAAACAAACTATAACGGCAGCACGCACACAGCGATTCTGCACACGCAGATCTCAACCTTCAAATCCATGAGGCACAGCACACACGCACATAAAAATAAAACAACAACAAAAACAGCTAGAAAGGCAGCCATCTACCCCTCATTTAAAAAACGCTAAAGAAAAAGTAAATAATAATAATAATAACGCATAAAAAGCCAAACAAACAAACAAACAAAAAAAAGGATACCTGAAGAAGATTCTATGCTTACCCACTGCAACTGAAGAGGGAGGGACATTTTTATACATGAATAAACATGTGTATGTGTGTGTATGTATGTGGTTGGGTGGGTGGGTAGGTAGTTAGGTAGGTTTATTCATTCATTGAGTTACATCATTGGTCATGAAGAACCCGCAAATTGTGTATGCCTCGTTACACAGGCACCGTCTTGAATACAGAGGTGCATTAACTTTGTCCCTCCCACGCACGTTTCCCCTCGTCATCACAACAACCATCCCTCCTCTCCCCCCCCCCAAAAAAAAAAAAAATAAATAAATAAATAAATAAATAAAATAAAATAAAATAAAATAAAATAAAATAAAAATAAAATAAAATAAAATAAATAATAAACATAAATACATACATATACACATATATACCAAACAACAAAAGCAAATAAATAAACATGTATGCGGGCGTCAAACACTGTACATACGATCATTCATTTCTGCAGGGTCAGAGAAAATTCCCCTCCCCATACATACACGTAAACATACGCACAAAAGAGGGGAGGGGAAAGTGAGCGAGAGGGATAACAGACATCAGCGTGGAACAGGCGGCTTAATAAAACAACAAAAACAACAAAAAATAAATAAATAAATAATGAACCACCAGTAAAAAAATCGTTCCCGCAAATTCCACTAGTCACACACGCAATAAAAATAAACACCATCGCTGCAAGGGAGAGAAAAAAAAATATTTAACACGTACATATACATACATATACATACATATATATATGTATGCCAACAAGTAAATAAACGGTCAAAAAAAACCACAAAGAACCAATCAACTTCCTTTCACCTGCCACCTCCACCACCATCTTCTCCGGGTGGGGAAGACCCTCCAACAACACACACACACACACACACGCAGGAAAGGCAAAGATAGAGAGAGAGAGGAAAGGAGGGGAAAAAGGAAAAGAAAAAAAAGGGCGGTGGGGGAGATGCACATAAAAACAAAAACAAATAAAAACAAAAACAAAAAAATAAATAATGGCATTGCCATTCAAATAATCTTCATAATAAAACCACAAATAATCCGGAAATCAATAAACTTCAGGCCACACATATTTCTTTTCTTTTTTTTTCTTTTTTTTTTTTTTTTTGTTGTCCACCTCAGCGGTCCTTGTGATTTCTCATGACGGAGCCAGAGAACCGAAAGTTCGAAGATTAAAAAAACAACAAAAACAAATAATAATAATAATAATAAAAGTGACTATGATGATGATGATGATAATAATAAAGAAGATTTTTCTTTTTCTTTTTTGTTTTATTTCTTTTTTTCTCTTTTAAAAGAAGAATTTTGTTTAGGGTGAAACAACAAATAAAATAAAATTAAAGGGAAGTAGAGACCACAAGGCACTGAAACCATATAAAAATGCATCCACGTGATCGTTGCTGTGTGTTCACAAATCTTGAGATGTCCATCGTGCATCTTTTCAGTTTCTCGTCCATCGCGGGTTATCGGAGCTGCTTTTTCTTTTCTTTTTTTCTTCTTTTTTCTTTTTTTTTTTTGCTGCTAAATTAAATATTTCTTTTGTCCTTTTCCTCCATTTATCGGTCATGACTTGAGGTGGACTCTTGTTTTTGTTTTTTTTTTCTTTTTTCCTTCTTTCCTTTTTGTTTTTCCCTGCACAACTCCCTTGACGTCAACTGCACGAGGCAAACATGTCTTCCGTTTAGACGCAGTGCCAAATCGAGTGGTACTTCCCCTCCTCTCCCCACCCCACCCCACCCCCTTTCAAAAGGAAATAAAAAATAAAAATAAAAATAAATTACGCAATAAGGCAGTCAACGGCTTACGTCAACCACCCCACGGTCAAGCCAAGTTCCTGTACACAAATACATATATATATATATATTTATATGTGTGCGGCGATTCCCCCCTCCATTCCCCATTCCCCCCTTTGAGCAGTAAATGACACGACTCCAAGAAATTCAAAGGCCCTCCTTGAGTCCTTTTCAGTTCTTGTGTGC
This sequence comes from Trypanosoma cruzi, assembly GCF_000209065.1. Classification (NCBI taxonomy): domain Eukaryota; phylum Euglenozoa; class Kinetoplastea; order Trypanosomatida; family Trypanosomatidae; genus Trypanosoma; species Trypanosoma cruzi. The sequence continues at coordinate 108,842 of NW_001849470.1, forward strand.
GCATTTCTTTCAAACTCACTGGTCCATTGGCAATGCCACCTAATACCACTGTATGGACATTCAAAAGATTGACGCATGCGCTGAAAAAAACTGTCCGAGCCTTTCCCAGAGAACCTGCATGTCTTCCAATCCTCTTTTCCTTCTTATTCATCCTTTCCCGTTTCCCCCCCATTTTCTGGTGATTCGGTTGATGGCGGCTTACTTTCCATTCCCTCCACTAAAAGCACCGCCTTGTAAGTGTCGGCAAGAATCATTTCAAAGTATTTGAGCTGATTCACCATGCGCGATTTGTCTTCTCCCATTTTTACGGACCCACGTCCCAGGAGCCTCCTCCACCCCGTCGTTTTTCCCGTCACCTTCGCTTTTTGTCGCCGTGTCATGGAAGCCAAAGTGCCTTTATGGGGCTCGTTCGAAAAACAACCACACAACCGGTTCTGTACCATCAAAAAACGTTGAGCACACGTCTCCGGCATGGCCGTATGATACACAAAGCAAGTCCGTACAAAACTCGAGCGATCTCGCACAGCAGAAAGTAAAATTGATCGCATGGCTTCTTTTTCAGCACTATTTACTTGCTTTTCCTGTTCTTGTGATCGTAGCAGGAAATCGTACAAGTTCACCTCGTTCCAAACAAAAAAACCAACAAAAGACGAAAACACAACATCGTGCGGTTCAACCGTTTTAGCGACGGCTGTTAACATTATGAACGTACTTTGCATGTCCTCCTTGCTGACACACCGTACTAACAACACCGATAGAGTTTGTTCAATCTGTTTGATAATTGCATCCATTTCGTGCGCATGCTGCACATCATGCCACCTCACACCATCCTGAATCATTGGCCCAAGCAATCTATTACATTTAAACGAAAGCTTCGATGCCATAAGAGTCTCCTGATCGGCCAAAAGATCATACACAAAGCGTCCATTACGGACGAACACAAAAGAAAATGTGATGTAAGTTTCATTTGGCTTTCGTTTCAGTGCCAAGCGAACAAAATCCAAAAGCATCGTCAGTGCCAAATGGTGTTTACCAATCGTGGCATCTGCCGTAAGAAGTGTGACATTCTGTCCCTTTTGAAACCTGCTGGTAAGATCCATCAATAGTCCTGATACTCCAGGTAAGTCTTCCAACGAGGTGACAGCGTTGCTCGTCCTATCCAGAGATGTAAAGACACATTCTTCTTTCTGGAGAGAAATACACTTTTTCTCTATATGCAGCTTTCCACTGGAATTCGCATTATCGTGAAGTACAACCGCCGAGGGTTGAATCCGCAGTTTCTTTCCTTTTTTCTCAACTTGGCCGTCGAACACCTCGCATGCCCGTTCCAGGATTTCATCGAGACGTCTGGAAACAGATTTCTGAAAGGTTGTTTCATTCGGCACACCTCTTGGCAAGAACTCACACCAGTTATGTATCACTTCATTTCGCTTGTTGTCGAATTCCGGGGAAACTATACTGGAAATGGCGGGCAATAAAAAGAAACGGGGACTTTCTTGAGATAGCCCCAACTCATAGAAGCGGAAATGGTTGGCCTCCTCATTATCCCTCCGCATTTGCGTGTTTTTTACCGCACCTAATTTACCCTGCACATATAATTGTTGTTGTTCCTTGCTTGGCTCGCCTAAGATCGAGTAGTAATTGT
>NW_001849470.1:110586-127690 GCF_000209065.1 Trypanosoma cruzi
ATGATGATGCTGAAGATGCTGATTGTCAATTACAATTCCGTGGAGGCAAACGATGAATGAAGTAAAAAATTCGGTGGCATCGTGATGTCGTAACTGCCGTCGGCAACTATCGCCATGGGATGGGCGGCATTTGGGGCATCAAGGAGCTCCTTTACGGCGCTTCGCATTCGCTCCACCAGAGCCCATGCTTCTGCAATGTCCCGCAATGTTGCTGTCTGTGTATCACCAAAAATAAGACCTTGTTGTTCTCTTGTCAGACTGACATTACTCTTTCCCTTCAACCAGAGAATTTCTTGCATGTACATGGCACACCGCTCTGCCAAATACTTCTCCAAGCTACGCATGGTCCACTTCCTCTGCGGTGGGGTTACTTTTATCTGTTGAAGGAGTTTTTGGGTTTCAAAGAAGTTTAGTGCCGTCATGCAGACATTGTTCACATCCGTCACACAGAGCGTAAAGTGCTGCTGAATACAACGGTAGAGATTTCGGGGACTCTCCATGGGAACAAATTCATCGATCCAAAGTGACTTATAACATTCTGCACCTGTTGTCAGGGTAAATGTCATGGAAGAGAGCACCACATCCTCGTCGAGCGCCGCTGGGTCCTCACGCACTGTGATCTCCGCGGATGTCCCACGTTTCAGAATGAAGGAGAAGATTAGATTCATCCCACTGAGCAGAGATATGGGAAGCACCTTCGCGTTCATACTCAACAAACTGAGAATCTCGACAAACTGATCAACCGAATTCAACGAAACGAATTTTGCTCCTCGAACCACTGGCCCTGCCGGTGTCCATGCCGCCTGAAACGAAAGTGGAATAAAGTCTTGAAATTCCCCCACTGATTCAGTTGCAAGATGATCCCTGACGCAATCCATAGAGAGAACCTGCGTCACAGAAAGGTAGAGTTCACGCCCAGTAGAACGTGCTGCTGTTTCAGATTCCACAAACCTTAACAATGTCAACCACAGAGGGGAGGTAAGGATGTCAGCAAAGCATTTCGCACCATCCCGCATGTATAAGATGGCTGTGTTGTAGCCCTCCCCAAACAAGCTAAACGCATGACTAAGGAGGTACGAGATGGAAGCACCCTGTGTGGATGGTCCACACGCAAAAGGTTTATTCCGCCATAAACAGATCTCATTGAAAGACAATTTACACAACAGACCTTCAGTCGTGTTCACCTCGACGCCATTCGGCTCAACAAAGTTGATGATCTCCTTTTCACCCGCGTCTTCCAACAACTCCAGAAAAAGAAGGGAACAAAGCCGTTCGTGAAGAAACTCCCCATCTATCAGCGTCGCTTCCGTAAAGAGCGGCTTGATACCGCCTGTTGGTGCCGCAAGCACACCTCCAAAGAGATTGATTCCTATTCTCTTTTGGGTCCACCTGGTGGCTACAAGTTTTAACAGTTTGCTCGCACGCTTGCCTAGTTTTTCCAAGAAAATAGTTACCTGTTTCCCTTGTCGTTCCGGAACTTCCGCACCCCCATTGCCCTCGTTGAAAAACTTTTCCTTGTTGGGCAAAATCCCATGGAATTCACTGATGGGAGTCCGCAATGCAGAGCGAATGTTCATTGCTATTTTCTGGAGGCACTCCAAGGCCCTCGTCGGTGGCAAAGAAGGGGAAGCCCCATCTGTTTTATTCACACCGTCATCTTTGTCATTTTTTTCTTCACCCTCCTGATCCATCAAAGCCCTACAGAACGCCATTGCCGAGCCCAGAACAGAACGCAAACTCACCGTGACATCACCACGTCGCCGAATACTTCTAGCCTGGAGAACGCGATTCACCTCAATCATTAACGAAGTCTCCGCTGAAGAAAGTTGCAACCCATTCACCGTCAATGCTCGCACCAACGAGGCCGCTAGTCGTGGGTTACGAAATACCATTCGAAAAAGAGAAGCAGCTGTAGAAGGTTGCCTATTTTTAACAGCCACATATATTGTTTCCACAGTGGAAACGGCAGAAACCATCGTGGAAACAAGAATATCATCCGTTTCCTTCTTGAATTGCCGAAGAATGGCAAGGAATAATAAAACACCACAGCGATAGTCATCTGTCGTCATCCCTCTGAGGGCCCTGCGCACTAATTTCCTGACATCTTCCAGACATTTGACTTCATAATAAATAGCATGGAGTGGAACTGGGCCATGTAGGGGTGACTTTTCTATGAGTGCTTTGGTAAAACATCTCGGCCTCATAGCACCGTCCCCACCTTTGGGTAGCAATTCCTTCATCTGGTCATGCTTAAGAACCGTGAGAGAAATCTGCACGGAAAAAGTGTCAGCTTCATTGCAGGTCGCTGCAGAGCTTAATTTATGGAACACGGTCAAAAAAAACTCTTCCATACACGGCCACATCTCCTCCGGATGGTTTCCTCTCTTGACGGCGTCAATAACATCTCCAGGATACAGAAGAAGCAGAGCAACGTCACGGTCGGCAGCGTACAAATCTGCCAATTCGTCTATTCTTTCCACTTTTCCAAAGCCAAGGTCTTCCATTGGTGTATGAGAAGAAGAACCGCTAGAGTTAATTACTTGACCATCACGATTGGCGCTATGACAAACCCCAACATTTTCCGTAGAATTGCTTTCATTATTCCTTCGAAGCAACTGTTGAAAAATCGGACTAAAGTTTGACAAAACTTCAGGAGAATGTGGTGAACCGTTCACCGTCCCTATTGCATCGGGCATTAAATATTCGTTCTGATGGAAGTCAGCCATCTCATGGGATGAAATTTTTTGCTCCTCCCTTTTTGCTGCCTCACATTCACCACCCGTCCCACCATCCAGAGAGTCTCCCTTGAGATATCGCAACAACCCCGATGGAGGCCTTGTGCCATCAACACCGCGGCATTCCTCTACAGAACCAAAAAAATAACCGTTCCGCCACGCTGACGGGGATCCACTCCTGCCTAGAGGGGAATATGCGTCGTACGTGTATGAATTGAATTCTTCCTCCTTCTTTTCTTCCTCTTCTGCTTCCCTCTCCCTCTTTTTCTCTCTGAATGCCAAATCAAAACACCCCTCGGTCGCAGGTTTGCTGGGCAGACGTAGATTAAATGAAGATCCCGTCCTGAAAGTATCACCCAACGGTAGCGACATCGTTCCGTCCATGTTCCCACTCTCCGTCACTCCTGCCACACCATTTTCGCCGGTGGGAGAAGCAAATTCAGACAGTGGCGGCAAATGCAGATTTGTTTTGCTAGACGACTCCAAAACCAAGCAATAATTCCCCATGACTTGCTGGAGATGGCTCTTTGCACGCGTTCCTTTTGAACTCTCAACAGGCGGCAGAGCCACCGCCTTGCTAGACGTCTCCATAAGACCTCCCAATCTTCCTTTTCCTTAATGCAGGAGAGCACCACTACCACCACTTACAGCTACACTCGTGCTACCTGCAGTCACAATAAGAAAAAAAAAATACCAAAATAAGAGAAAAAGCCAACAGGAAGACCGAGACCTAAAAAAAAAAAAAAGAAAAAAAAAGAGTAGCTGCAGGAATAAACCAAATGAAGAATAAAGCCCAGTTTAACTTTGACAGGCAGACGCAGCTGATAAGGGTGGAAAAAGAAACAGCGAGAAATGAATCCTAAAAAAGTAGTAAAAATAAATTTAAATAAATAAATAAATAATAACAATAATACCCTGTGATTGTGCGGTGCTTCTCCGCAGCGGGCCACCACTTTCTATTCACATAAATCATATTTCATTGACAAAACAAAAGAATAAACACAAACAAAATGAGACAACAAAATATAAATAAATAATTATATAAATATATAAATATATATCAGAAAAAAAAAAAAAAAAAGAAATTCGTTTGCCCACACACACGCAATTAGACATTTGTAGTGCATCTCTCTCTCTAATTGACCGTTCCGTGCCAATGGCACCACTATTTTAAAAATAAATAAATAAATAAATAAAAATACGGTTAGACCTTCACAATGGTAATATAAATAAATAAATATAAATAAATATATACAGTTGCTATACCCCTCTTCCCTCTTGTACCACATTGTATACATTTGCGTCAGCTGAGGAGTCTGTTACGTCGTGAACACATAGCCCACACCGCAGATAAACATAACTATACACATACACACAAACACATAAATAAACACACGTACAAAAAATACCGAAGAGTTCAGCACCTAAAAAGAAAAATAATAATAATAAAACGACAAACAACAGAAGGAAAGAAAAAAAAAAAAAGATGGGATACGCTAAAGGCACAAAACACACACACACAAAAAAAAAAAAAAAGACTTCTCCCACATGCCACACAATCACTCCTCAAAATCTTCTTCGTCTCCTACACTTTGTCTTCCACTTGCACACTGTAGGATTCACGCCTCAGGTAAAAAAAAAAAAAAAAAAAGCCGAAAACACACAACAGAAGAGGGAAAAAAAAAGGTGTAAATAACAACTAACCATAACAACGATAAAGTAAACAATAATAAATAAAATGCACAGAGAACCCACAGTAATCCATTTACGACTCAGAACCCAAGGGAACAAAACCTCTTTCTCTTACTGGAAGTTCCAAGAGTAACTCAGCATCGTGCAAGTAGGCCTTTAACTGAGTAATCCTGGCGCTGATGTACTCTTGTTGCCGCACATCCTCCGCCGTTTGCTGGAGCTCAAAAAGTTTGGCAATGCCTTTTTTAAGCTCATTCACATGTTTTACAACACTTACGGGACGTGAAAGACGATTATGCACGTGAGCCAGCTCCATTTGCACCGTAAGAAATTCTCCTGCGTTATCCTCATCGTCACAAAGCCCAAGCATAGCGATGGTGTAACAGGGACCACCGAGTGCCAGTTTAAAAAGTCCTGTTGGTTCATTAGGCCTTTTGTGCAACACACCTGTGTAATGCGATACGCTGTCAAAGACTGTTGTTGCGATGAAAGAAGAGACGAGTACATCACGCGCAGGGGATTCCACATACTGCGTGAGGCTGAGTGCCACCACCATAACACCAGGATCCTCGGACCGCAGTGCGGGTTCGGCACGATCCACAGCGAAGGCAAGGAGGTGATCAAAGCCTTCCGCGGAAGTGACTATATGATACGACACTCCCCGAAGCCGACGACTAAAAAGTGATGATACCTCAACCTCAAAACGGTGGAACGCAAGCCCTTCATGAACAGCCAACAGATCTACCGTGACATCATCCTTGACAAGTGCTATAGAGACAAGCAAGTCCCCCTTCATTGTTGTTGATGGCGACTCCAAATTAATATTGTAGACTATGAGGTATGCGATTTTCCGAAGAATGAGCGGTGTCACCGCGGAGCTCCGACTTTCCGCGGCAAGAAGCGCGGTATTATGCCCCATTAAAAATTTAGCTACAAGATCATCGATCAGCTGTGAGGAGGGAACACTGCCGCTGGAATCTCGAACCACCACTTCGTCCACATCGTACCGGCAAACAAACTCCCCGTTGTGAAAAAGAAGGGAGTTGTTTTCCACCGCGATGCAACCGTTCCCTGGCAGTCGTTGCTCAAAGCACACCAGAGAACGCACCCTCCCTTGAGCCTCCGCTCGGGGAACTGTCTCCGATAACGACATGCGATTGTAGCGGTTTTCATCCGTCTGATTTTCATCCGCATCATTCAGGTAGGCCTTGGGATCGTTGTCTTCAAAGTTTTCTAAAAGTTTTTCGGCATCCTGCGCCATTTCCTCCAGGCGGCGCAAGATTTTTTCTGTCGATTCCCGATCGTCAGAATCCCGCAATTTTTCACTTAATGCCGGCGCTAAATCTGTACGAATACCATTAATAAACTTGTTGATGCTGCCACGGTGAGTTGGTCGGTTCGTCATTTCCCCAAGACGCCGCTGTACGGCAAGCATGTCGTGCATACGTGTTTCATCGCCGCTAAAACCGAGCACGGCCAGAGTAAAACATGGCCCTCCCAATGCGTAGTGAAACAGTGGACGGGAAACAAGGGGAGATCGATCGAGTACGGTCAAATAAAGACCGACATTTTCTCCCACCAAATTAAAAACAAGAGATGAGACAATAACATCCTTTTCGACTTCAATTTTTTGCTTCAACACAAAGGAGATAAAAACCATCCCATACTCCCGTTCTTTCACAGAAGCGCGAGTGAGTGCTGCTGTTAACATGGAGTCGAATACAACCGCATTTTCAACAGGAAGACGTGTTACATTGTGTACACATGGACCAAAGATGGGTGAGATGGCAATGACTAGTTTTCGCGGGGAAATGTTCTCTTTAAGTAGATCCACCACTGTCTCACCCCGCACCTGCACAATGGAAACACTGAAAATTCCTTTATATTTGGGTCCGTGAGACATCGTCTTCTCGCGAATCTCATTCAGTACATCATGCACAACACCCTTTAAAACAAAAGATGACAAGGATGAACTGCGACTATCCGCCGCAAGAATAGCCACATTGCACCCCAACATGAATTTGTCGAGTAATTTGTCCAGCATTTTGGAATTCACAACTTCACAGCCATACGGTCGCTCAATCACTTCATCGACCTCATACTCTTCAAAATCATCATCAGTCATCACAATGACCACTGTACCGTCATGAGTAACATTGACTGTCTCCTTGCACCGTGGATCAAGGACAACAAGCGTTCGCACATTGGAGCTTAGTGATGCATCCATTTCTGTACGGTCGTCTCTTCGGTTGCTTTTACCCAGACGTCGTTCATTCCCTATAGAATTATCTTCGACAAATTCGCTCTTTTCCCGTCCTTCTTCTTCCTCCTCCACGTATTCCTCCTGTTCCGAAATCAGCGTCAGCAGGGAATTCTTTCTTGCCGTATCTGCATCCTTTGGCAATTCGACTGAAGAGCAAATTAGCCGTTCACTGCTCTTTTTTTTGATCGGGGGCAACTTGGCGGTTGATTTCTTGTCCACAACGGGCAGTATGCTTTTAAAATGTGCCTCAATATGGTGGAATACCGGCTTTTTTAAAGGAACATCTTCGCGATTGATGTACCGCGTACTCGCCGTGGTCCCAGCTGTGGTGGACGCGGAAAGAGGACGAGAATCTTCCCTGCTAGAAGCTCGCAATATGCCTTGCGGTAAAGCAATTGTTGTGTCCGTGTTCTTTTCCAGCTGCTGCTCCGTGTGGGCGCCTGCATTCGCATTTACTAACAAATGAGTTTGCGTGGAAGAATAAACTCCGGCGGGTGTGGGATCCTGAGAGTCGATGGGACCCTTTTCGATATCCTTCATGACACCTCGACCCAATCCTGAAGAAAAAGAAGAAACACGTTTTGCGGGCACTTCTCGACCGTTTTCGTCGGGCGGTTTCGGAAAATTTGTTTGTCGCCGGCCCATGCAAAGTTTGGCTAATGGAATAACTGGCAAGGTAACTGGAGTATTTGCTTTTTTCTCCTGCTGACTGCCCGTGGTGGAATGACACGTATTGGGGGCCACAGCCGAATCTGCATCTTTTGTGGCGTTATTTGGAGGGGCTTTAACCACGCTGACGGTCTCCGGTGGGTGAGGAACCTCGGACACATGTCCCTCCTGAGTTGTATTCAAAGTAATTTCCCCAGTGCCAGCAGCCCTTGGGTCGGGGGGTGGGGGCAGCAGCATTTTCCGAACATGCATTGAAGGGGGCCGTTCAACTTGTTTACTCACATCCGGTTCTTCTCTCACACTTTTACTGTCATCCTTCTGTGGTTGTTGCTTCTCGGCAGATTGGCTGTTTGCAGAGCTTTTCTCGGCCCCGGCGGCATCATAGAGCGCCTCATCCGTGGCTTTTGCGGCTGTTTCAGGATTCGCCTTACAAATAGGTTCATGAGGCACTTTCGGCTCTTCAGCGGCTTCTCTTGGAAAGAATTTTTGGGGGTCCATCAAGGCACGCTTAGCGACAGCAATCTTCTCCTGTAACACCTCACGTATTTTTTGTGCCGAGGGATCATCACTCTCAGTCGCAGCGAGCTCCCTCTCTGCTTCCTCAAGAAACTTTTTCACACTTCCGACATTACCGTGGCTGTTGACAATGGAGGCGAGTTTGTCTTGTGTATTCATGAGTTGGGTGGCGCTCCTATCCCCCTCAGATAAGGTTAGAACCGCCACTGTAAAACACGAGAAACCCAACGCTGCAGAAATCAAATTACTAGACTCGTGATTCTCCTTTTTCAACAAGTTGTTGAGGTGAGTAACAGACTTGTTTCCACATATAGCCAACATAGATGACAAGATCACGTCATCCTCCCTAATTTGTTTAAGAACGACGGAAACCACAAAGAAGCCGCATCCACGTGTATGATCAACTCGAGCGACTTCCCAACCACGCGCTAGGACTTTAGAAAAATGTCGCAAATCCCGCAATTTTACATAACCAACATTCTCAATAGTAACATCTAGCAGGGCAAATTGCTTAAATGTCGTTCGCACCATCCTTCCCGACTCAGAAAGAAGATCCTGCGTGAGTCCTTGTTGAACCAAGGCGACGGAGAGGAACAATTGACTGTCTTCCCCCAAATCTTGAAATACACCCTGCATGACTTCACGCAGAGGTCTCCAGCTTAATAACTCTACGGATTCGCTTCCAGCCAGGCACATGGACACATTTAACCCTGAAAGAAACATTTGACGAAGTTTTGAGAGAGTTGTGGAGCAAAAAATACTCCCGTCATACGACTCCAAACATTCATCAACCTCAAAAAAAAGTGGCGACTCAATACCTTGATGTATCTCTAGCTTCGTGTCCCCAACCAATTTTATCTTTGCCGGTGTATTGGAATCCTCCTGTGACCTGTGGATTATTACCAACGAATGTATGTGATTCTCAGTCTTGGTATTCTGATTTTCTGGTAATCCTGATGTTTTTAAAGACTCCGGAGTAAGGCTTGCATCCGCAGTAAGTCTTTTGGGGTGGGGTGCTGCTGCAGAGTGTGTGGCACCTTTTGCACTAACTATCCTTCTCTGAGAAGTCCGATGCACGGGGTTAGCACCCTGTGTCGATGTCTGTTCCGGCCCTATACTGGAACTGAAAGAATGTTTGGGCAATTTGGACAGCCGCTCAACCTTCTCCTCATCGGAACGACGCTGCTTTACCTCTTCATGCCTTGTCCTTTCAGCCCGACGTTTCTCCAAGTAGGCCTTCACACGAGCTCTTCGTTCCTCATTTTCCCTTTCCTGCGCCTCTTGTCTTTCAACTTGTCCACTGTGGGGGAAATCAGATACCTTCGTCGTTTTAGGGGCAAATCGATTATCCATAACAACCATTCTTGAGGCCCGCAAAGCAGACTTGTCACTGGCTTGACGACGAGCATCTTTAATCCGCTGTTCTTCATTTCTCAATCCTTCCTCATTTCCCTCCAATTTTCGCGGAGGGGTCTTCGGAAGTGCGACTTGGCCCCCCCGTGCAATCGGACAATTGAACTGTGAAAAGATTGGTTGCAATTTGGTCATGGCAGATCCCGTGTCATTCTGATAATCGACGGCCGAAGGATATTCCATACTTCCCAAAAACTCATTCAAGGGCAACTCTTGACGTAATGTATCCCGTGGCGGTGGGGTTTTTAATGACGATGGTCGAGACTCCTGTGAAACGATACTGGATTTAGGCAAGGATTTTTGCCCTCGTGTCGACGAGATCGCAGTGCGTAAAGGCTGCGGAGAGCTTTCTGGCCAAAAAAAGGGCTCACGAAACGAAACATCATCAAAAGCAGGATACTCCATATCCGCATTCCCTTTTTTTTCAGAAGAGAACTGTGGCCCTTTGTCAATTTGTTGACAACGCTTGAATCCCCCAGTTTCTGTTGCCAGGGGTAGAAATCTCGGCTCGCCACTTCGAGTTGAAATAGGGGTGCTTGGGGGCATACTGTGGGGTACTAGAGACTCAGTCATCAGTGCTTCCAGGTCTGCTGCATTTACTTTCCCAGGCGTATTGGAACTTGGGGATCCGCTCGCAAGCGTGTCGCCATTATCGTCTTCCCCAAATAACTGATTAATGATAAACTCAGCCTCCTGCATATAACTTCGAGCTTCTCTAACCAGTGCCTCCTTCCTCAAAAACTGTGTCGACAATAATGGAGTCCTCACGGAAGACACGCCAATTTCTGCGGAGGGGGTGTTGCTCAAACTCGCTTTTCCCTTGCAAGAATTTCCATGGCCGGACCCAAACTTCCTACGGGGACCTCCCAAAGATGAAACAGGCGCTGCCGAACGTGGGAAATATACTTCCGCTGGTACTGTTGCGTTCTCCAGTACCTCAAAGTCATAATCGACATCTTGCGACTTGTGTGTCGCGCCCCCAAAAGAGCCTGGTAATGCCACTCGAAATGGCGGCTGCGGAACAAACCCAAAATGAACTCCATGAAGAAGCGCATCAAGACCATAAATAAAGTTTTCCTTATTACCTTCAATCACTTGGTAAAGACATGGGTAAGCTGTGTCGTATACACAGGATGGATTGATTTCGTCAGAGATGGTATGAAACACTGTGGAACTACGCGTTCTATTAGTTGGCAAAACCGCAGATTCTAACACTGGATGATCCAGGTTTGTGCATTTATGTTCCGCAGGATGAGTCCCGTTGAAATTTGATACAGAATTATCAGCCTTTCCTGCATCTTCTTTTGCACAGCAAACCGCTTCGCCAGATTCACGTGAAAACTTCTCTGAAGCATTCTCAACTAAGGTGTGGCTCTGATCTTTATCAAGGGCGTCGACGATAAAATTGTGTTGGTCTTTTTTTTGAGATAATGGAGATGAGGGAAACTGCAGTTCCAAGAAGGGAAAACTCTGCTCCGAGAAAACAGTATTTGGTGTGAATTCCATGTTGTATATATTCCTAGAGGAACAAAAAGAGAGACTCCAATCCCGCTTCTCCGTGTTACGTACTGTTCGCGTACTCTTTCCTTATTTATTTTCCTTTTTTGACGTTCCCCGTTTTTTACTAACGTCACAGCAACCCGCCTTCGAAATTCTTCAGTCCCCTTAGATGTAGAAAACATCAGAGCATAAAAAAGTAAAGAAAAAAAAATTAATAAGAAAAAAACACTGAGACTGGTACACATAACAAAAAAAAAAAAAAAAGGAAATAGAGAAATAAAGAAATATGTATTTATATAGAAAAACACTGTAAAGATAAAAATAAAAAAAACCTTCTTAAATACAAAAAAGGCGTTGTATTTCACCACTTTTCAGAAAAAAAATATTGCAACCTCTCTCAAAACGGTATAAACATATATTTATCAATAAAAAAATAATTTCTACGTAGTAAAAAACATAGAAAAAAAAAAATACAGATTTTTAATAATAATAATAATAAATAAATAAATAAATAAATAAATAAATAAATAAAATAATAATCACAATAAGGCAACTTTTCGTAAATTGATTCAGCAGAAACAAGGAATTTTTATCTATACACAAAAAAAGAAAAAAAGAAAGGTAAAAATAAAAAAGTCAATAAAAATAAAGGCACTAATTGAGAAAGAGGAAGATTATATTTAAGGCCTTAAACAGGAAGAAATAGCAGAACTTGGGCTTCTAACGTTAATAAAAAATCAGATACACTTACCACGTTCTATAAATAAATATCCTTTGCTGGGCGAGGTAAGCACAAAATAGCAAATCTTCCCTCAAATAATCAAAAATAAAACCAGGCGATTCACTAAAAAATTCCTTGATCGTTTGCACAGGTAAAATAAAAAATAAAAAAAATATTGCGTTGTCCGTTTTAAAATAAAAATTTACGTTACAATAATAATAATCCCAAACTTTATAAAGCCCCATTAAACGTCAGGGAGCTACGTCTGCGACCAATAGGCCCGCTTCCATTTTGTAGCCCATTTCCTCCCCTGTGCATGACACTAAACTTTCGAATAAGTGACGCGAGACCCTCTCTTTCGTATCCTTCGCTAGGAGCAGGCGCCTCAAAGCTTTCTTCATGCGGTTGCCTAATGCCGCAGGAAGGATCGTATCCGGAAAAAACATCCATGTTATTATGGCAAGGTATAGGATCTTCGCTCTGGTTATCGTCTCGTAAAAACAACAAATCATAAAAACTCTCAGAAGGCTGATATCCAGAGTCCAATGGTACGTTATTATCTTCTTTTTCAACGTTTGAAACCATGGGATCAATTGGCCCACAAAAAGAATCCGACGGCGGTATAATGGAACAGCTTTGTAGCTGCTGTGGGACAGTAGAAGTTCCCACATTTTGTGACTGGAAACGTGTAGCTCCACTGTTTGGATCTGCTCGAGCAAATGAAGGCACAGTTCCAGCACCTGGATGCATTCGCATTTTCATACTCCATTCACCACGAGGATGATTCCAATTGTCTGACACTGTGAAAACATCAGCGTTTTTTTGTGGATGCATTACATTGGAAGAAATATTTCTGTAAAATTGATATTCACCAGAAGCCCGACGAATTTCATTATAATTCTGATTGTATGCTTTTTTTAACGATGGGTGCTTCCCATAACTATAATATTCATACCCATTTCCATTCATATTGAGTTTTGAATGTAAATTCTTTGAAAATAATTTTCAGTAGGTAAGCGTCACCAAATAAACTCTCTCCTGCTTGACGGCTCCAGATCCTGCTGCGGAAAGGACCTATTTTGAAAGCACCCACGACCACTCACACGCAGAAAATCTATTCCCTTGCTTCCTCTTTTCTTATTATCAGCTTTCTTTAAAAAGAAACAAAACAAGAAAAATCCACTTTTCTCATTCAACTCACACTCTAACGCATAAAAAAAAAATGTGTGCGAGTAAATATAATTTAGTTGCAAAAAGGGCAAACAGGACAAACTTATTCTTCACAGAGAGTTGCATGACGAATATAGTTACTATTATTATTTTTAATAATTATCGTCTTTCAGAGAAAACAACACAAGGTCTAAATCTTTCAAACCAAAAATAATTTAAAAAGTTGAAAATAAGAAAGCTTAGAAGACGACGAGCTACACGCAAAGCTTTTGTAATTCAGCAACGCAAATATGTATTCTTAAATAAATACATTTATGTATTTTTCGTTGAACACAAACACACAAAAGAAACAAAAAATTTTTTTTCCTCATTTCTTTCAGCACCTCTACTTTTCCTAATTGAATTCATCACTTACGTGTAAAAAAAAAAAAGGAAATTTAGCTGCATATTAAGTGAAAGGAAAAAAAAGAATTTATAATAATTCTTTACTGAATTCCTTTTCTCCACCATAAGAAATATTAATAATAATAATGCCGATAATATTGCTAATGATAATTAAGATTCATAATAACAATAATCATAATAATAACAATAATAAGTAAATAATATTAATAATAAAGGAATAAAAAAACAATATTCAAAATAAAAAAAATGAACAATAATTAAGATAAAAAGAAATAAATACTATTTAAAACAATAATAAGTAAATAATATCGAAATAAATATAAAACATTTAAAATAAAAGAAAAAACAATATTAAAGATAAATAAACAATAGTCAGAAGAAAATAAAAAAATACAAAATAAATCTTAATAATCAATAAATAAAAGTCAAGAAATAAATAAAAATTCAATAACAATAAAAACAAGAAAATATTAATATTAATAATTGTCATAAAAACTACAAATACAAAAGCAAATTAAATGGTCCCTAATAAAGCAACCAGTAATGCCTTATTCATATTATGTTACTGTCAATTGATTTTCTCCTTGGACCTTATTTTAAAAATTTGTGAAGAGAATGATTGCTTGAGAGCTGGCTGAATTAATCTAATATATGTCCTGATAAAATGAACCCACTCCTTTGCGACACCCTTCCTATCTTGTGAATTTGGGAAGAAGACGAATTTATGGGGATCAGGGAACCGACAGAGGCCAGACAATTATTTTTAAGTTTGCAGACACAGCGAGGTTGGCCTAAGGAAACGGCGTTGGTTCCTATTAAACGGTCCCCGAGTGGGGCGATATTGGCGCCCGACTCTCAGAATTGGTACGCCAACATGGCGCTGTCCGGGCGCGGCTCACCTTCATTGATGCAACCGGGACGTCGGATGCGACGTTAACCGCGGCCGCCTCAACGACAGACTTGCGCATGGATTTCGGGACCCACCGCCAAGCCCTGGGCGGATTCGAGCCTTACAGGACACGTTGCGAATCACCGGGCGCCCCAAACACCAAATTTCGAGACCCAATTGCTCCTGCCCATCGTGCGGGCGCGGCCCGGGAGTTGGGGGTCCATCGAGGGCTCATCATCGCTGAAAGGGAGCGCTTGGGCACGGACCACGCCTATGCCATCGCGGGCGCGCGGAATCGAAACACCGAGCTTCACTCGCAGGCGGAAGAGGCGCATAATAGCCTATCGGCGCGCGAAGCCGGCATCGCGGTCGCCGACGGCCTTGTTGCAGGCAACCCGCGCCCAACTACAGGAACGAGAGGCACGCGCTAGCGCCAGAGAAGCGCCGCGAGCCGCGCGGGAGGCGGAGACGGCGGCCAGGGAAGAAGCCCCCACCTCCCGGAGAGGCCCGGCAGACGGACCCGCCACGCGTCAAAATACGGCCGAAGATGGCGGTATTAAACGGCAGCGTCCGACGCGTCGTTTGGTGGTTGGGGGCGCGCCATCACGCACGGCCCGACGAAGCCCGGCAGACGAGAGACAGTAGGTAATTTCCCAATCGTCCCAGGGCAATTTTGTGAGACCGCATTTCTCTCCCTCCATGCCTTTGCCCTCTTGCGCCCTCCGCTTGGACGCCCATTCTGGCACAGAAGAAGAGGAACGAAGTTTTCGCGCGTTCGACGCCACCTCTCGGGCCGCACGTGTGTGGAATGAGGGCGTTTCCGGAGTCGTTGCCGACCTCCGGGGCGCATACAATCATCGGCATCAGGCGGGCGGCCAGGCTGAACCCCCCTTTGGCGGTTTGGCTTTGTGGACGCGCGCGCGCCGACAGCGGAGCACGATCCCGCCGACCGTTTCATGGATTTTGGCCGGGCCTTACTGCCGGCGTTCCGGACGCGGCTCATGACGGCGTCCGACCCCAACGCCCCCCTCTCCAAACAGCGCGCCCGACTTCACACCGCCGTTCGTGAAGCCGACGCCTTTGCGAGGGCAGCCCGGCCTCTCGCGGAACGGGGAGGGGCACAACGACCGCGCGACGTCAGCGGCGTCGCATTCGTGGGCGCGAGGCGTCCGCACGCAAAGCCCGAGGCGCGGCCAGAAGGAATCAATCGCGACGCGGACGGCCGTCAACAACGGCGGCGGCCCCACCCATGCCGCCACCGCTCGCCGTCCCGCACAGGCGGCGCGCCGAACCTCCACTTGATATTCAAATTGCCCGACGCCATCGCCGAGAAGGGCGAAGGGGCTTGTTCGCCAACGGAGCCCGACTGTGGTGCGACGGTGCTCCGGCACCCCCGCTGCGGGCCGGCGACGCGAGGAGGGCGAGCGAGGCGGCTCGGGGATTGTTTGCGACGTCGGCGTGGGAGCGGAGAAGGTCGCAGGCGGGCGCCCCACAGCCTCCCGCCGCACACGCGAACAGCCGAACAAAGAGGCGAGCCGCGCGGCCTTTTCGATGGCAATCGACGCGGCGCCACCGACCCGACCGCAGGACGCCAGGATGCCGCGGCCCATGTCGCAAATGAATCGGACTCCGCTGGGCGTGGCGGTTCTGGGGTTGCGAAAAATCGCGGCGCGATCGGAGACGAAGCGGACGCGCCCTTTAAAAAGGAAGAGGCGGATCCATTCATCCGCAGCCGGGCCGAAAGGAAGTGACGGGTTGCCTTTCGACTTGCGCGGATGACGGCGAGCCGTTCGACCTTCCAGGAACACAGCGCGACATCCGGGGAGGCGCGCCACAACGCCGGCCCAGGCGTCGCCGCTGGCCGCGTTGATGCGAGGGAAACCGCGGAAGGACAGGAACCCTGGCCGACAGTAGAGGAGCGTTTTTTCCGCGGTTTTCACCATCGCCCCGCCACCATCACAAGACGCGCGACAAGGACGCGTCGGGCGGTCCTCTTTTCCCCAGCCCTCCGCCACGCCAGGCGGAAGCCCGCGGAGGATTCCGGTCGACGACGCGCGATTATCGAATTAATTGGGAATAATTGAGGGCACTTATTCTGCGATAGCAGGTGGATGGATAATGCCCTTTGCGTTTTCAGAGGGAAAGGCCACCGGTTTTCGACGACGACGGATCGCGGGGCCGCGCGACAATAACAGACACGACCCTTCCGAGGCCCATGCTCCTCTTTTACGTATTTCCCATTATTTGCCACCTGTGATGGCTGAGGCCGCTTCCTGCCTGAACTCGAAGGCGTCTTTTTCAACTCTTTTTACCACGGGGGCTCGGCACCCCTTTTGATTCTGCGTGGGGGACGGCGCGCTGGTGGAGCCGGCGCGGCCCCCAATGGGACACAAGGCCGGCCCAGAAATTCGCCAGATTGTTATTGGCAGTTGCCGAGGCGACGACGGTGGTTCAGCGCCTCTGGGGCGCGTCTTCGTTGGTGCGTGTCGACGTTTGGATCGACAATATGCGCATCACAAGGTCGAAAAGCGACGCGACATCGTGGGAGGCCCAAGCGCTTCGTAACCCGGACGGCCGTCACGCCACGACGGGGAAGGACCGCGAATCGGGCGCCACGCAGCACACCTTCCTGGGGGCGCGGTTCGATCACGCTCCGGACGGTGTCCCTGAGTGACGAGTTTGCCCGGTCTGTACGCGCCATGCCGGCGCTCAACTCTTTGACCATCGCGGAAATGGAGGTATGGCGTCACGCTTTTTGTACGTGGCGGCCATTTTGGGCACGCGTTTATGTGACCGCCACTTTTTCATCAAGGCAGTGCGACGACGATTGTCCGCACGTAACCGGGGATTGTGGAGAAGACATCCCCGGCGAACCTTCCGCCGGCAGCGGTTGGCTCGGGCGAGAGATTGCGACACATCATCGAAAATACAATCGTAAGCGAATCATCAAGTCCACCGAAAAGGCATCGGCCGCCATCATCACGGACGCATCGATCCATGGATGGGGAGCCGTTTTTATTCTCCAGACTCCGGCGACGTTAAAATTGCCGGATGAAAATGGAAGAGGGAGCGTTTTCTCATCACGCAGTCCGAAGCGCGCGCGACACGCTTTGCCGTGTCGGTCGTTTCCG
>NW_001849470.1:127790-142041 GCF_000209065.1 Trypanosoma cruzi
GGAAGCCGTGACGGATATATGGTTTTTGGGCTCACGCGGAATACAAGCATCCTTCGCATACGTGCGGTCGGCAGACAACCCCGCAGACGGCATACCGCGCGGTCGTGTTTTTTTACACTTCAGGACTTGGCGAAGGGGAAGCGGCGGTGTCTTGTGGCTGGAGGAGCCCAAAGTCTGCCGCTTTTTCTGTTTTGTTATGCGTTGCGGCCGCTATTCGTTAATAGCCCGAGGGCTGTGTGTGGAAACGTGGCCGGTTTCCCGTCTTGAACGGCGCTGTCGCGCGAGAGAGCGTGTCCTCCAATAGTCGGGCGCTCAGTTGTCGAAGGCAGGGGCATCCCCCACAGCGTGTGCGGCAGGGCCTCCCGCGGGCCGTCGGGGTGCTGAGCGGCGTTTTGGGGTTGCGGTAGAGGAGTGGCTGAAGAGCTATGGCTGTCATTGGAGCTTGCGGAGGTGCGTTGTCCGTGTTTTGCTTGTTGATACGCTTGACATTTTCGGTAGTGACCTGCGCGCGAGGCGCCTGTTAAGAAGACGGTGGCGCCATTGCGGCATCCGCACGGAAGGCCCTCGCAAACTATTATAACGCCAGGGCGAATACGTCGGGCGTGTGCCTTCATATTCTGCACGGACGAGAAGACTCTGCCACAGATTTGGCAGAACGGCGACAAGCTGCTGCTCTTCGTTCGACGAGAAGACGCAGTCGACACGACAGGCGGGGGTTCCGGAGGATGTCGGGGTGGATCCGTCTCTTCATTGTGGAAGGGGCGGCGCTACCAAAAAAAAAGGGTTGCTTTTGGTCTGCAGGGCGCATGCGATTCTACCGAAGAGTGGGCAGGAGCAGCATCGTGCCTGTGCGCAGTGCCGCCACTCGGGGCACAACGTTTGGCTTGGCACCAGGGATGTGTTTTTTGTTGCACCGACAAACACCTGGAGTGCGGTGTGTGTACCTTCCTTTTCCTCCTGGGCATCCTTCCATTATAACCTCTTGACGGCGAGAAATTCCACGTGCCAGGCATTGACGCAGTCCTGCGAGAGGGATCGTGCAGTCGTGGCTTGTTTGTCAGCGGCCTCACTGCGTGGAATACCGCAGTGTGATGGGAAAATATAAAATCCACAGGGTGACCTCGCTTCACCAAGGAAAGCAGCATAATCCAAATTTACTCAGTAACGCGGTCTCGCACGGTCGGTGGGCAACGCGGGGTGCCTCCATTGCCGAGAGGAAGTCCGTTTCCTCCAGCATTCGTGTGGGCGATTGGGATGTTCCCAGACGAGGAGGTATGAGATGTCTAAAAACATTTTCGATCGCAAGGCAGTCTGCCCTGTATGAGCATGCGAGGCTGCCAGCTGCTGCACGATGTACCTCCACAGGGAGATCATTTGTCGTGGTGGAGTCATATAATAGCGCAGCGGATCCAGATGCGAGTGCAGCGAGATATGAAGAGCCGTCCGTCCACAATTCAAAATCACAATCCCCCAAAGAGGAGTGAGTAGAATAGAAAGCCGTGCGCTTGATATCGTCAGAGGCGTCTTGGGCAAAGCGTGGCTGATTAAATTCCACTTTATTGCAGATCACAGTGTCCCAGGGGAAAATTCGATGTTGGACAAGAGGCGCGCGAATTTCGTTGTGGGGTGTCCCGATAATGTCACAGACGCGTAGCAATCCATTAATAGCAGCATCTCTCGGAAGCGGATCGATGTCGCCGCTTTCCCATGCATGGACGGCGGCATAGGTTCCGAGTAGATAAGGGAACGCAAATTCTCGTGATCATGGAGGCGTATATAGCGTTCGTATTGTGTGAGTGCACGACGCCAGAGTACCTTCCGGAGCGGGAGAATATTGGCTTCCAAATAGACGGATGTGTCTTCCGTAGAGGCGCTCAGGCCAAGAATGTTTTGCTACCGTCGCGGTACCGTACTTCCATATTATGGAGGTGAGTGGGGGCGAGTCACGGGACAATTGCCTCGCCATTATGAAATAGCACACTATGAACGTATTCAATCAAAAAGGATCGCATGGTGTCATGGGACGCGACCGCCTCTGCGACCAGACGCAGCTGATGGCGGCGTGGCATGGTCCTCGTTGAAGCGGTGGAAGCGTGCGTAACAAAATTAAGAAGTTGATCAATCGTGTTGCCCAGCAAGCGCACTGGGCGTGACTGAATACGTGGGTTCCCGCTAACAAGATGGAGATCGACCATTTCCTCGTCAGACCGTGTGTGTGTGAAGAGATGTAGAATAGAGCAGCTTCGCTCTTAGCGACGTTGATTTTTAGGCTGTGCTCGGCAGCCCATGTAGCCACAAGAGACAAGAGCGGTCGCATTGCCGCAGCACAGGCATGGATGTCTGCACCTGAGGCAACAAGTGTGTGTTCGTCAGCGTACATGAATGCGGAAGCAGAATAGATGCTGCCCAGGCGGCGCAGCAGACCATCCACACAGTGGAGGGAGAGTTGGGGTCCCGGGACGCCGCCTTGCGGTACTCCAGCTGAGGCGAATTGTTTCCGGGAGTGCTGTTCACGAGTGCATACCCTAACATAGCGGCCCCGCAGGTAGTTGTGCAACCAGCGTTTGGTTCGTGGGCCAAGGCGCGGAAGTCTGTCAAGCATGCGGAACAAATTCCAATGGTCAACGGTGTCGAACGCAGTCGGAAAATCAATCAAAACTACGAGCGATGGCGACGAGGGCGTCGTGTGGGGCGTCGTCTCCAGGGCGCTCATACTCCACAGTGCTGAACTCATTCAATCCACGGGTAATTCTATCGATGACAAGTGTCATCACGTCCGACGTAGAACGCGAAGGTGCAAGTCCAAAGTGACGTGGGCGGTGCGGCAATAACGCTGACAGACGGCGGTGAATCATTCCCCCGGTTAATTGTAGTAAAACAGAGAGCAGCGTGATAGGTCTGTAACTCTCTGGGTGGCATGAATCCTTCCCAGGCTTGGGGATAGAAATAGCGTCTCCCATTTTCCAGGAGCCAGGCAGGCTGCCGTTTGCGAAGGAGTTGTGGATCATCGTTCTAAGAGTGCCGCGTGCAACATAACGGAGGCGGTGCAGGAATTCATTCAACATGTCGTCGGGGCCAGGGGTTGGGCCAAGCGAGGAGTCACGAACGGCCACCTCAAGTTCATAGGACGCGAAGGGCCGATCCATTTTCCAGTCACCAGGAACCAAAGGAGTGCAGCGAGCAGCAGTATAATGTAACGTGGCACGTGAGACAGCACAAAATGACGGACAAGCAGATTTGCCTGTTGCCGAGACAGGGAGCAAACGCGGCCAATATCAGTGCGGAGCACAACCGATTCCAGAGGATGAGGATGCGGCGGCGCCACGCCGCGAAGATATCGCCAGCTCGGGCTGGGTGAGGCTCCAAGTCTTTTCGCGCGGGCTTCCAGAAGCACAGCGGAGCAACGGCGTAAGGCTTGATTTCGTTCCTCCTTTTTTTCTGGTACATTCGGCTCAAAGTAGGCTGTCTCCGGGTGAGGCAATGTGTGTGCTTCGTGTGCTGCTTCGGCGGCGGACTCGGCCTGTTCCATTTCGTGTGTCCATATCTTTTTGGAGCTGTCACGGCTGCCGCGCGGGATTTGGCGCTCAGCTGCTCGTAAGATGCCTCCGCGAGGATCCAACCATGTGGACGCGGTGGCAAGGAGGGTTTCACACAACGATGTAAAAGCAGACCAATCCGCTTTACGCAGGGCAAAGGTGGCTTCCTTCCATCAAGGCAGCGTGTTGGCTAGTCGCGGAGTGCCATCGTCCATCCCTGCCGAGTAATATATTCAACAGTGGTCCGAGTCCATGTAAGGGGCGAATGTCCGGTGGGAGATGCGTAGGGCGCGATACGCAGTCACGTCAGGGGACAAGGCATTACGATGTGTGATCCGTGTTGCCTGTGTCGGGTCATTTGCCAGCCCAAAATCCATATCAATTAGAACAGCGGCGAAGTTATCGCCTCCATTCCTTGATGGTATATATGACTTTCCCAGAGCTCATGATGCAAATTCAGGTCACCCACGATAATCTCTTCGGGCACAAGCGACAAACGATATTGATAAATGCGGATTATTGACCAATTGCTGTGGGAGGGTTGTAGAGACTCGCCACGCAAATGCTGCGACAGCCCGGCGGAAATACACGGACAGCAATGGTCTCCAGGAAGTCAGTGCCAGGGAGCGACAGGCGCTCGCACGGCAGAGAGTGGCGCACCAGAACGGCAACGCCACCACCGCGCCCAGTGAGGCCTGAAGGCAGTCATTATAGCCAGATAATTTCGTCGCCACGTCACCACGGTTACTTATTTCCTTCAGAAGAACGATGTCAGTTGGACGCTGCTCCAGTCGCGCCGCAAATACAATCTTTTTACGGACGAGAAGCCTGCGATGTTGGGCCTCCAGAGAGCAATGAAACCATCCTCCTCGGGCCATGGTTCTTGTGGACGTCACCGCCACGGGTGACATCAACGGAGTGACCGCTGCGAAACGGTCGTGCAGTTTTGTCCGACAGTCTGCAAGCAGACCGTCTCACCTCCCCACACCGGGCATGGCGTGGAACCCTCTCGGGGAATGAAGTCGTCTTGGTCTCCGTCGTGCTCGCAGAAACGCCCTGCCGCGAAGTTCCTAAAAGCAACCAGAGCCCCAGCACCGCGACAAGGTGCAACATCATCGCTGGGGACCGTGGATACTGGCAACGGATGGCGGTGTCGGCATTCCCAATTCAGCCGGGATTGGCATACTGCTCTCATCCCCGCATTCCTCGGAAATAATAGAGAAGGTCAGTACCAACGGCGGCACACGCCCATGCAGCCACACGACGGAATCCCGTGCACTGCTTCCGGCCATGGAAAGGCTGAGTATCCATCGTATCCAGCACAGACACAAACGCTGCTTGTGGTTACGGAAAGTCATTCTCTTCTAGCGGCTCTAAACAAGGGCCCGCACAGTCATACCGACTGGACGGAGGATCGGCTCTGGCAGCGTCTCCTGACACTGACGTGTGCTGGCTGGTCCGTGCAGCTGCAGCTTGCTACGAACATCGCGGAGTACACGTTAACGAGCCTGCAGATCAGCATGCGACGCAGACCACGGCAACCTGGCAACACACGGAGCATGGAATAGCACCCATATGGCACACGGATCTGCTGTCATGCATTAACACCCAGCTCACCAACAAGTGGCGTAGTACCATGCATCAGGACACCCACCACTACCTGCTTGGCGGCACAAGGCCATCAGATCCAGGCGGCAAGCACCTAATCACTCAGGAAGCCCTCGACCAACAGGAACAGATACACCTCGCAAGGGCAAGGTGCGGGGAATCCGAGCTCTGGGGTCGCCTGTACTGGACTGTGAGAGACTGCACGAACCAACGCCGTTTCCGCAACATCTCACCGGAACACTCCGCTTTCATGCGCTCCAACGACGATCCCACTGCACCGGGACGGAAGCTGTTCCCCCGACGGCAAGGGAGGCCGATGCACCGCCTGTGGAGAGACGGCCCTCCACAGAGCGTCGAAAGAAGAAATGCCCGCACTGTGACGCCACACTGGTGGGACACACGAACCACATCGGTCACTGTCGGTGCTTTCATCCGGAACATCCTCCACCGCTTCCCGAGCTCAAATGTGATTTCTGTGACATGGTTTTCCCCACACAAAAAAAGCACCGCACAGCACAGAAATCGCTGCGCACAAAACCCAGACGCCACACGGCACCGCAGCAGCAGTGCCAGGAGGCGATCTCTGCTACCGCAGGATCAGCCAGCCTCCACAAGCGCAACAATTAGCCCGCAGAAAACACTGTACCAACTGCTTCCAGAATGTACAGACGCTCTGGCTGTGCGCCAACGGCTGGGCATTAAGAAGGACCCTTGCACCGAAAGCTTCTTCCAATGGCAGTTGCCTCATAGCAGGAAACTCATGTCGCTGCTCGACCACCTCCTCGGCACCCTGATGACATCGTGTGGCTAGACATGTCGGTAAGAGCAGGAGAAAATAATAATAATGAGCATTCCCGCCACTGTAGAGACGTGGTGCATCTTGCGATCCCGCTGGCGGCTCTCCTCTTCCACCGCTGTTTTTGCGCAAGAGGTCACCACAGTCATTTTTGTGGTTTGGTCGGCCTCGTGTTGCGCTCCGGGTTCTCCTCCTTCATCGCCCCGCGGTGCTTCATTCGCCGTCCCTGGCACCTGTGACTGTCCCGTGATGGTTTGTTCCGAAGCCTGACTGCCCTGGGAGGTCCTCCCGCCACCAGCATGCACTCCACCTGCTGCCTGCTGAGATGCGTCGGAGCGTGGGGATGTTGTGCCTGCAGCGTGCCCTCCGCCCAAAGACTCCGGTCCACTTGCACGCATCCGAGCAGCAGACGCGCTGCCAGTGCCGGACGGATTGCAAGTGCCACTTTGCAGTGGGTCGCTGCTGGATTGGTCCTGCCTCGTCGGTGCAGTGAGTGCTCCTCCCGAGGTGGGATTATGGTCCTCACCCGCAATACTTCCCCCACCCTCCTCGTCTTCCTGATTGCTATTGTCCTCAGAGTTCACATTCCCCTTTCGTCCAGAGCCACCGGCCACGGGTCCACCTTCCGCAGCCATCACACACTGCGCGTGCCCAGCAGTCACCGCGTCATCACCCGCGGCCGCACACGCACCCCGTCGCAGCAGCCCTCACTCACACGCACGAGCAGCTGCGCATCACTGCAGGAGTCAACAGGACGCAGAGCACACGGCCAGTCATCATCACAAACAGTGGAGTCGCCTAACGCTGCGGAGCCAACCTGCGATAGCACGAGAAAAACAAAGGGAGACACAGCCGCTACACCACGCACAGCCACGCACAGCAACAAATGGCAGCACCCCAGCAGCAGCGCACACACCACGAGACAGATGGAATCAGTGCGATTGCAGAGCTCGCACACCGCCCCGCAAACCACAAGTTTAAAAAGCAATAAAAAACAATAATTAAAAACAATAATTAAAAAAGAAAAGAAAAACAAACCCAGGGCTCCAGTGCGCATGCGTATGAGTGTGTCCGGGATGCGTTCAACGTGACGGATGCGGGGCACAACGCGGAGCACACAGCACGGCAGCAGAAGCAAGCGAAGCAAAACACAATCATTATTATCTCTTATTTTATACAGTGAACCACAACACACGCGCACAAATCCCCGCGGTTGAGTGCTGGCACGCACAGACCGCATGCACCTCCTCAGCCCAGAGCGGTGTACGCCAGCGCGGATGCGGCGAGCACCAGCGGGGCACACATCCACGCAGAGCTGCTGAGGCTGCCGTCGATTTCGCGAAGACGTGACGGTGCGCTGGTGGTCGTTGTAGTTGGCGCCTCTGTAGTCGTAGTACTTGGTGCATGTGTTGTAGTGGTGGTCGTCGTGGTTGGTGGCTGCGTTGTAGTCGTCGTTGTCGTAGTCGGTGGTTTTGTTGTGGTCGTCGTGGTCGTCGTAGTCGTCGTGGTCGTCTCGGCATGATCTTTCGCTTTCTTATGTGTTTGATCCGCGGTTGGTCTCGGCCCACCTGGTGTCCCTGGAGCATCCTTTCCTTTGTCCGGACCAGAGCCCGAATCTGACGACCCTGACTGACCGGCCGTCGTGGATGGTGAATTGGACGGTGGGCTTGGGACGCTTACATCAGTCTTATTTAACCCTTTTGCCGTCACAGTGTCTGAAACGCACACGGACGGGCAGCAGCAGCACAGGGCAAGCACCAACAGGGCGCACAGCAGACGGCACTTCGTCATCATCGTGAGTGTGGTCGTTCAGTGGTGTGAAGCTGATCTGCACAGTGAGAGACATGGAGAGCAACGGAGGAGAAGAGAGGTGCGGCACACACAGAGGGCACACCACATGAGGAAAGGGCAGCAGCCAGGCATGCACCGTACGCCGCACACCACGCACGACACACACTCCAATCCACGGCAACAGGCACACACACACACACACATATATATATACAGAGATGGAAGAGGGAGAGACCAGCAGGGCGGCACACAAGGCTCCACCGCATGTACACACGGCGAGAGCGGTCCGTCGTGTCGACACCCCTCACGGAGGGTACGCACACACACAAGAAGGTGCAGCGCAGAAAGCAACACAAAAGCAAAGTAACAATACAAAAAGGGAGAGATCCCCGCACACCACGTAAGTTTTTGGTCCACGGGAATCGCACCCAATATTCATCAAAAAAAAACAATTCAGTTGCCATCGGCCTTCGTTCATATTCAGCGCACACCACTTCATGCAGGCCTGGAAACCACAGCAGCAGCAGCAGCACACGCAAAAATAAGCGCAAGGAATGGAATAATGGAAGCAACCATTTATTTGTGTTTCAGTTTGGATGTTGGCAGATGTCCGCATGCTTTTTCGTTTTGTTTTTGGGGAGGGCAAAAATTCATGCCTGGGTCGTGTGTTGGGGATTTCTGCAGGGTGCACAATTATTTTTTCCTCTCTTGAATGTTTCTTGTGTTGTTGCAGCCAAGAATTCGGTTTGTGTTGTTCCTGCTTCTCGCTGGTAAACTGTTGCAATAGATGTTTGCTTTTCCTTTCGTTGCTGTGGCACCTGATTCCTCGCCGTTTACTGCGGTGGAAATGAGAATATGTGAGTGGACTCCCACGCACCAGAACGCACCTTCGCTCCTATTTATCGCTGCACAGAAGGGCATGTGTGTTTGGTGGTGTCTCGTCCATATATTCTTGTGGGTGCACATTCCCCTGCAGGCTGAGGGCGGGATGACGCTCCGTCGCGGTGCACTTCCCTCGCATGCCGCCCACCGTGATTCACCATGCATCACCCTCTCACATACTCCGTGGTGCCACACCGCTGATATTACTGCAGCCGCTGTGACTCCGCGTAATTCACGCATTTGATTGTGCCACAATAAATCCGCTCGTGTGGCCGCCGCATCCAAACAGCGGTGCCCAACACCGTGAGCGGCAGTCCACATCCTTGCAAGTCCCAACGCAGTGGTGTTGGACCGTCAGTCAGGCGCCAGACAACAGGAGAGTCTTGTGCTGGCAGTACAACACACGGAGCTGCAGTGAATGGCTCGGGCGGAGACGCATCTATTTGTCGCAAAGCAGTGAAAGGGAGTCGGGCAAAATAATGCCGGCTGCACTCACGACACCACATCCACAGCCAAAGCATGCGACGTGATTTGTGCTTCACTGGTGCTGTGGAATGCCTGCATACGACAGCACTAGTGGAGGCATGCCACCCATGATCAGCGGACAGACAATAATCGGCATGGGAGGCCACAAAAGGCAGCAACGACGCCAGCAGCAGGAACAGCTCTCTCCCTCTCTCTCTGTTGCCTCCGAGAAGTAAACATTCCACCAGCCACAGCTGACCGTACCATCGTGACACTCCATGCACGTCGTGGCTGCGTCAACACATCCTTTTCCCTGCTGCGCCTCAAAAGATGCCTCACTCCGTCCACTAAGTGCATCGGTGTGGGCCGCGCCTCGGCTGTTCGTGAGGACCACAACGATGTGAGGGTCACCGAGTCGCAGCATGTTTGTTGTGACGTTGTTGCATGGCACCTGCACACACACACGCAGCGCCTGCATCCCTCCCTTTTGAGCCCGCCCTCTGCCGGAGTGGCCACACACACGGGCAGAGCAAAATCACTTCACCCTCGACAATCCAAAATCAACACCGACATCCCTCGCGACGCAAAGATCTCAGTTGCCAGCACGGGCTTCCTGCCGCTCTGCCATCGACGCTGAAACACGGCACAGTGCACGCAATTATTTTCCTCGTGTGCAGTCAGCCGTTTGCTTCACACATTCTTCGATGGGCTGACGTTCAAAAAAACACGCCACAAAAGCCACCGTGATCACACAAGCTCTTGCGATGAGCGTCGGTGTGTGCGTGCATCCGCTGCTCACACGTGCTGGCAGGCAGCCTGCAGCCGGTGCCCTCGTGCCAGTTCATCGGCTCCAGCACGGAAAAGAGAAACCGGCCTATTCCCGATGCACTTATTCCCACCGGCAGCACCAACACGCTGGTCGCCAGCCGTCATTCCTCAGCACATCCAGGAATGCTGAAAAGTGACGTGGAGCTGTCAGCCAGCAATGCCACAATCCCGCACACATGTCGGCTCCACCAGAGAAGACACAAAAACCACAAACAACACCCTCCACATGTCATCCGAACATCATTCCGACACACCGCGACACGCCAAACAGAAGTATTCTTCACTCCATGCACCTCCCCACACAATCAAATAGTCCATGCACCACGCACGGCAGCGGCTCACACGCAGTCAAACAAATGTCCCTCGGATCAGTGGCCTCCACGTGCTGCGGTGGAAAGTAAACAAAAGAGACGAGCTGCCAAACCCCAAAAGGGTGCCACGAATGGCCGCAAGTCAACGGAACGCAGCCACACAAATGAATTCAGTCCTAATGCACTCAGCCTCCCACCTTTTCCCAAAAAAGCTGCAAAAGATTGAAGGCAAACGCACCGTCCAATAAACTCTTTGTGCAAAGCCAAAAGAAGCCGCAGTGCCTCCTGCTGCCGTCACATTCCGTTGATGACGCCTGGATGCGGATGGTCGCCCATCGGTACTTCCAAACGACGCCGCACACCCCTGCAAGCCAGAAGTAGAGCAAGGAAAAACAGAGTTGAGCGTCCGGCAGGACTCCAAAAAAAATAAAGAAAATTCATTCGGCCGGTGTTTTAATTTATGCGCCAAGCGGCAAAATAAGAGCATGTGTTTCTGTGTACACATATTTCCCGCACTGAATAAAATTAAAAAAGATTGTACGCTTCCGTAGGCCCACAAAAAACTCTTCACACTTCATTGCGGCATCCGGCCTGTTCCTCCACTCCTCCTTTCGTACAGTCCGTGGGACGCACAGCAATGAGGCCGGCACCGCGTGAGGGCAAAAAAAAGCAAACAAGAGGGGAAAACACGTCCCTCATGACAGTGTGCAGCAACCGACCATTAAATGAAGGAACAGCAAAGATCTTTATCATTCCAGGAAAAAAACAAAGCCAACAAAGTAAAATGTAAATAATAAAAGAAAACACGCATGCAAAGCGGCACATGTTCTCCGTGAGGAGTCGCAATTCCACACTCTTTGGCTTATAATTCTGCCACAACTCCACACAGTCCCAAAAGAAGTAGCAACACACAAGACACGCACACACGCACAGTGCCGTCAACAGTCAAATCACGCAGTGTCAATTTCGCGTCGTTGAGCAGGGCAAAGCAGTCGTGTAGACTCCCGCCACTCCCGGAATACCGCGCGGTGAATTCTCGTAATTGGGGTTCTCGTGTCCAGAGGCATTGCGTTGACTCAATCCGCCCGCATCACCCTCAGCGGCCGGTCCACTGCCTGCAACGCCATTTTCTAAAACGAGAGTTTTGTGTCCAGTGGCGCTGCGCTCACTCAACTCGTCCGTGTTATCCGCAGCAACGTGTTCCCTGCCGCCACAAGTGACAGACATGATCCCGGATGCATTCGACGCCACTACTATTCTCGGACCGTTGGCAAAGGAGGGCCTCTTCTTGGACGCATTCGGGACCATTATTTCGTTCGGATTGCTGGCAAACTCAGGCCTCATCTCGGACGTGTTGGTCGCCGTGTTGGATGCGGGACTCGGATCGACGGTGTTGGGTCCGTCAGCCGCCGCAGACCGTCGCCAATCCTCGTTCTGACGTGACGGCTCAGCATTGACTTGCGGCGCAGTTGTCCCACCAGATTTTGTGTCATCCTTCCCTTCACGGGGTGGCGGCAACTGACAGACGCCCGTCTGGTCAGCATCGCCGCTCCGTGCAGGCGGATGGATGGTTCCATCGGGGGAAATTGACGCCACAGCAATTCATAAGGGCCGGCGTATTTATGTGT
Organism: Trypanosoma cruzi; assembly: GCF_000209065.1. NCBI lineage: Eukaryota > Euglenozoa > Kinetoplastea > Trypanosomatida > Trypanosomatidae > Trypanosoma > Trypanosoma cruzi. The sequence goes on from NW_001849470.1 coordinate 139,636, forward strand.
CGTCACATTCATCGTGAAGGCAACGGTGGCCCCTTCCTCTTCCGTTGCACAGCTGGTAGCACAGTTGCTAGACGTGTGCACCGCATTGAGCACATGACACAGAGCAGCCAGCTCACCATCTCTGCTATGCATGCGCACATCAAAGCCACTGAAAGTACAATTCCCATGCTGAGCCTCAGCACTGGCTGCAGAACACCTCTTCCATGCACACACACACACACGCACGCGATACCTCATGCTGCCGTCACTCGGAGTACATAGCACATCCACCGACACAACCACCGCGTTCGCATCACCAGATACATGTCCAGCACTCCCAGCGGCCGTAACGCACACAGAAGAGCAGCAGCGGCACAAGAGCCCAAGGACCAACACGGCGCCGCACCGTCACCATCGCCACCATCGCAGCCATCATCACCCGTAGTGGAGTCGCTGGAGTCAGCTGATCCGTGAGCCAGAAGGAAAAGAATGGAACAAGAGGGAGAGGAACGGAGTGCAGCGGATACAGCGAGAGAAAGCAGACAACATGAGGAGAAGGCAGCAGGCCCAGCCGCACAGTTCACACACCACGAGACGGCATCCATGCAAGGATGGCACACAACTCCAGCAGCCATCCACCATGCAGGAGGAGAAGGCATCCTCCACCATCTCCACTCAGCCCATTATTGCAGCGCCGGGGAAATGGCAAAAACCCGCGGCCAACACACAACGCACACGCGCAAGCGAACCCTCATCCATCCATGGCGCGGCAACAAAATTACCTGCCATCCCGCCCTCAGTGGGACACGGTGCCCAACTCAACGCAGTCACACGCGGTGCATCACACCCGCAGGAAAGGAGACTCGGGCTGCGCGCTCCCTCCTCCCTTCTCCTCATGGCCACGGAAGAAGGAAACAGCCGCCACACACAACTGCCAGCATGCACTGCAAAAGGAGCATTCAAATCCACTGCAACGTGCACCTTGTGTGGTTGTGTGCCTGCAGAAACACAAGGCAAAGAGGTAAAAAAGAGGAGGCAGAGTACGTGGAGGGACGCACAAAAATGTACAGCAGAAGTGCATGGCGGAAACAACAACAAGAAGACCGCTCAAACTCATGACTGCGCTGCAGCCCAAGCAGTGGCAATCCACACAGGATTTATTTAAAACAAACAAACAAACAAAAAGAAACGTTACCCTTCGTCTTACGTAAACCCCATCACACAAAATAATTATAAATGAAAAATAAATCGTCCACTACCGTTCCACACAAATTTTAAAACAAGAAAAAGAAGTCGCCTGGCTGCCGTGCGGCCACACCAAACTGTCTGTATACATTTTGCCCACAAAAGAAAATTGAAAAGATGGTTACGTGTGCTTCAACCGTCTGACCCTCCGTGTGTGTCCGCACATCGTTTATATTTCATGGGGTCATCTGCGTGTTGCTGCTCCCCTCAGCCCTTTCATCGGCGTGTGAGTGCGGCCCGCAGAGCGCATTCACTCGTGTGTGTGTGGGACTGAGAGAAGCACGCAGACATGACGGGAGTCGCGTCACTCCATCGGGAAAGTGAGCGCAGCAAAAACAAAGAAAATCATCAGGAGGGAGAGAAATGCTGACGGGACTGCCAGCGCGTGAAATGAACAAGCAAAACAAAAAAATCTTAAAAACACGGCGGCAGGGTGTGGCTGCGGGTGTGGCGCTGCGGGTGTCTGCCCGCCCTGGCCGCAAAAAAACAAAACAAAAGGGAAAAAATGTGTGCTCCGCCCCACAGGCCATCGTCGCACGCCCACACGTCACGGCTCCCTCAGCGCGCCGTTCGTCGCGGCCCCTCCTCATGCGTGCAGCAGGCGAGGCGCACAGGGCCGTCGTCATGAGCGTGTCGGTGGGTGTGCGAGTGGAGCAGTTGGGCGGAAACACACGGCACCCCTCACAGGAAGAGTGCAGAAGAAAAAATTAAGAATGGAGGAGTAGAAAAGAAAAAAACGTCCATAGTGACTGCCCCAAAAGCAAAAAAGAAAAAAAAGGAATGGGGTAGTAAGAAATAGAAAAAAAAATTTTTTAAAGGTAAAAAATTAAAAAGCGTAGTGAAAAGCAAAAAAAAAAAAAGAAAATCAAAAACACATAAAAGAGAAAAAAAAAATCAACCAGAATGTAGCAAACATTAAAATAAATTTAAAATGTGCACAAAAAAGTAAAAGTATCAAAAATATTCTTTCCAGAAGTAATTCTGTGCTGGGAAGGGGTCGCAATTGTCCCACGCGGCAGCCAGTTACTCCTCACAGAGCCGCAAATCCCCACAGTCCCAACAGAAGAAGCAGCGGTGGCAGCAGTCCGCTCCCACGCACAGTGACAGCATCGCTGTTATTCCCCTGCGACAAGGTTCCGAGGTTGCTGCTGAGCGCCGTGGCATATACTTCGCCGTCCTGTG
>NW_001849470.1:142141-144241 GCF_000209065.1 Trypanosoma cruzi
TTCCTCCTGCACATTCGTCCTTCCGTTGGCTCCCCATTCTCACCAGAGCCCGCGCCCGGCTCAGGAGTTTTGTGTGGTCATCTTCCCGCGTCCCACCTCCATCTCCTGTGTCCACCGTTTGGCCACCATCAGACAAGGAGGCGCCGTCCACAGTTTGAGTTCCCTCGGAAGATGTTACTGATGCCAACTGCTTTGCAGACCCTTCCCCAGCCGGGAAAGTCTTTACAGTGGACACTGCTGTTGTAGATGCACCGGCGCCGACCGCATCTTTACTTGTCCTCAACGGTTCCGGTGCCGTCGGCTGAAGATCGCCAAGAATGGGGCGAGAGACAGTTCCCCGCGGAGCTGGTACACCTTTTTCTGGTGAATGGGCAACCCCTGCCAATTCATTCTCACCATCCAGCCTTGAAAGAGAGGGTTTTTTCGTGTTAAGCGCAGCAACCTCCGTGACAGTCAACGGGCGGTTGTACAGCAGGACGTTCGTCACGGTCACATCTTTACTCCCTTCATCAACTGCATCACCTCCGTCGCCTCCAATGTAAAAGTGGGAGATCCCTTTAGAATCTGCAGTTTCCACTGCACATGGCGCATCCCCCACATGCTGACCATCGACGTACGCGGAGCCATGGGTGCCGTTCTGTAGCACAATGGCCACCTGGTATGTTGTACCCGGCTCCCAATCGCGACTGTGCTCCCCAGACTTTGGTCCGTCACCGCACAGTAGCTTCCACTTTCCTTTCTCGTACGACAACCCAAAAGATTTCTTTGGTTCACCATTCATCTTCACACCCATCAAAGGAATGGGGTTAACTCCCTCCGGCGCCTTGTGGATGGACACCGTCGCCACAAGAGTGAAGTTGTAGTTCGCAAAGTGGTACAGCTGATTCTCCTCTTGCTTGCCAACGGGCCACTCCGCCCACGCCCCCTGAAACCTCACGCCCTTCTCTGAATCCACTGTGGCCACTTCTGCCTTTTTCTCCGCCCCACCATCAGTCCCCTTTACTGTGGCGTTCACGCCGAGGTACTCGTCCCTCCACGTGCTCTCAGAGAAGTTGCCGGACAAAAAGCCAACCAGCCCATCCGTGATTTTACCAGCGTCGCAGGCAGTGTCAGTTGGGTTATCCTTCTCAGCACTTAAATTGGGGCACATCTTGGAGACACGTTCGTCCACTTTCTTCCACGTCGCCAGCACCTCCTTCACCCGCTTCAGCTGCGCAGTCAGAAGCACAGACCAAAGACTGCGTGATTTTTCGTCCTCACCGCCCTCCTTCTTCTCGTACAGTGCAATCAACTCCTTATTATCTTCCCCTTCAGCACTTTTGTACAACAGGGAGCTGGCTGCAGCGTCCTCATCGGATACCGACCCAATATCAACAATGTGCGTATTGTCCGTCAGCCAAAGATGAAGTTCACCTTTTTCATTTGCGCTTACCCTCTTTGAATACACTGGCAGAGTAACGAGCATCACATTTTTCTGAACATTCCCAATGCCAAAAGTCGCTGTAGTAAACCCGCTTCGAAAGCCCTTCTCACGTTCCTTTGGATTCACCCAAACACGCGAGAGTGTCCCGAGTGCCTCCGTCCACGAATCCCCCTTGTCACCGGACTCGTATACCCTGCGGCGGCCATCATCACACGCAGTCATCATCATGAGTTTGTCCTTCCACTCCACGACGGAGGGATCACTGCAGCCATCGTCAGACATCCACTTCGACAGCTTCCAACTCTTATTATCCGAGGAGTATATGAGCAGTGAAACAGTCTTTTTCTTTCCGCCCTCCTTCTTTGTGCCTTCCACTGGGAAAAAAAGTGCATTGCCCTCCGTCCCAACACCCGATCCACCGCCGCCAATCAGTCCTTCCAAGGATTGAATTTCTTCGTCGAAAAACGCCCGTGGCACATCCTTAGTATCTTTCCAAAGGATTTTCTTATTACTTTCATCACCACTGACTTCCCCTTTCACCAGAAAAAGTCCCGAGGCTTCAGCTCCGCCCTCCCCAGAACCACCGGCAGCTGTCCCGCTGCATTTTCCAACAAGCATGTAAATCTCACTTCCCTTCACAACCGTTGTTGGTCGGCTCACATCTACTTTATTCTCGC
>NW_001849470.1:144341-160852 GCF_000209065.1 Trypanosoma cruzi
TTTTTTTCGTGAGAAGTTGGGATGCAATGCCAGTAAAGGTGTTTTCATCACCTTTCTTGCAATGAGCTTCGGCAACGGCAAATACGTCACCATTCACTTTTAGAAGGCCAGGAGCGCCCAACGAATCCACAGTTACAGAAACGTCACAATTGATTTTCTTCCATTCAAACGTTGGAACAGTCGACTTTTTCTCATCAGCGGTCGCGGCCCCACTGCCGCAGCAAATCATCATAACGAAGAGGAGAAGCAGCGCCGCGGAATTAAACACATGCCGTGGCATGTTGGGCCTCGGCGGCTCACTCTCTCTTCCTTTCCTCCTCCTTCCGCCGGATCCGATCACGCGGCGACGGTTGTGTGTGCGGGGTGCCTTCACAGCAGCAACACGTGAGAGCATATAAATATGTGTGTGGGCGGTGTGTGTGCTGTTGGTCCTTTCAGTGCCTTCGGATTTCACAGTAGCGATTCGCGCTTGTTTGCTTTCTTCGTAAGAGAGTGATTGAGAGAGAAATAGAGAAAAACGTGCCAAGAAAAGAGGATGAAACAGTAACACCGCCACCCATCCACATTGCGTGGCATCATCATCCGCACCGCAGTCGCTCCTCACAGCAACAACTCACGCACACAGACACACGGAACAGAAGAAGGACGAACAGTACACCAGGAACACACAACGGCTACCACCACCAGAAGAAGCAGCAGGAGTCACGGCGGGTGTGTCGTTATTCACGCGTCAGCACACACCGAGCTGCGCCCTCACAAAAACAAACAAACAAACAAACAACAAGCGGGAGGCAAGAGAGCACGACCGTCCTTTGCACAGCCCACGTCCTGCCGCCAGTCATCTCACTGTTCTCTCCTCCAGCGCACCCGCTTCTCAACCGCCGGCGCACATCACCCCGCAAAGCCGGAGAATCCCACTTCAGCCGATGGACAGCAAAAAAGACACATCGGCACGCGCAGCAGCTGGACGGGAAGAAATCCGCACTCGTCCCAGGCACCCTCAATGCCACACCACTCACTGGCTGCACGCCGCCAAAATAACGACAGCAACACCTCGACAAGACAAATCGCGGGCTCACGTCTTCCCTCCTCGCGAGGACCGCTGCGGCCAAAGCTTTGTGCGTGCGGGCCTTCTCAGCGTTCACACAGCCCCAAAGCGTTTGCAACACGGCATGTGTGTGCATGTGTCTGTATGTTTCTCAGCGCCTATAATTGCAGAGCAGCCGTGCGGCACAAGAGAGTCCAAAGAAAGCAACGAACCAGAAAAGCCGATAGCACACATGCATACGCACGCAGCACGCGGAATGGGTGCACTCAACCACAAAATCAAAAAGGAAAACAAAACAAAAAGCCGAAGCGTGGGACGACCAGCGCACACACACTCTCATTGCTCCCGTAAAGCAAAACACACACACAGAGGGAGAGAGAGAGAGGTCGCCCACTCAATGCAATAAAAACAAAACAGAAACAGTTACGGTGCTCCGCCCAGGCAGCCAGGCAGGACGGCAGCGGTGCGTGTCGTGCAAAAGAGAGCACCAACGGGCCTGCATGGGTGTGCATGCATATATACAATGGGCACATTATTGTGTGTGCCTCGTGGGGTGAGGTGAGGGCGAGAGTCCATGCAAGGGGACACACACACAGAGAGAGAAGGAAGAGTGTGTGTGCGGGCGGTGCACGGCTCTCTCACACTCACTCTCACGCGGCCACCACCGCAGCCGCAGCAGCACACGCAACAACAGTAAGAAGAAGCAAAAGAGGGGAGGTGATGTGGGAGGCCGCGGTGCTGCCGTCACCGTCGCCAGACTTCGTCGTATGATTTGTTTGAGCGGCGGTGGTAGCTGTTCCTGCTGTTTGTGGTGCTGCCTCACTGAGTGTTGGAACAACGTTGGTATTGCCAGTTTCAAGAACGTCGTGTTGTTCTTCAGAGCTTTGGGCATCATCCTCATCTACCTTATTCTGGACATGATCACAGCTGCCGCTTGTAGAGGTAGATGAGGTTGTTGTTGTTTCTGCTGGACTGCCGGTTGCTACATTCTTCGTTGAATCCTCTGTGTCTGTGTTGTGACTGTGCTGTCCTTGTGTAGCATCCCCTAAAGGTGGTTGCGTTGATTTTGATTCCGTTTTGGATCCTGACGGTTTGTTTTCGTTCGTTACTTTTTTCGGATTCTGTGAGTTTTCTTGATCTGGTATCGGGCTTTCTTCACCTGTTGGTGGTGCAGGTACTGGTGGTGGTTTTCCTCCTCCATTATTTTGACCCTCGTGTTTCTCGGGTAGTAATGTGTTTTTTTCTTGTTTTTTTTCCTTCTCTTTTTCTCCATCCTCTTTCTCTATCGCTTCATCACTTCCATTTGTATCCTGACGACTGGCATCTCCTTTCGTCTCCGTGTCATTGGGCAATTGGTTGATTTCATCAGTACCCGTCAAAGAGGATTTTTCATCAGAACGAGTGGAAGAGCTGCCAGGTGAAGAGGGCAATTGATCGGTGTGTTGGTCCTGGGACTTATTCGACGCTTTATTATTGGGATCCACGTTTTTGTTTTCACTCCCTTTTTGACCAGCTGCAGTTAACTGCCTGGTTTCATCACCTGTCCCTGGCACTCCAGGTCCAGACGGCGATGGTGTTGCTGCACCTGCGGCACCTTTCCCTTCTTTTGGACCAGGCGCTGCATTGCCCTCAGTAACGGCCAGCAGAGTACCAGGCGCTGATTTCTCCGTCTTTTCCAATGGGGCATTATCACTTTCTGATTCTTCTTCTCTTTCCCCAGCTTCAACCGCCTTTATTAATCCCATTCGGGTGGAAATCAACTCGCAATCCGCCGTCAGGCGCACCCTGTCATTTCCTCCATTTTTCGTGTGAGTCAAGAAGTTTTTTTCACCCTCAACGCAGCGGTTGTCCCTTGCATCTCCAAAAACAGTGACGCACCAAAGCACGCAGAGGACACACACCAGCAGCACACGGCCAGTCATCATCATCGCCATCACGCCTTTCACTTAAGTGTGGCCTCCAGCACAAACTAACAACACGTCAATGCAGCAAAAAGAAAATAAAAGTCACACAACCACACACAAACACCGCAAAGTGTCAAATGGCAGCAGCCCAGCGCACATACCCGGAGACAGTTGTAATCATTACAAGGGCAAAAAGACACATATACAGCCCTGAAATAATTGATCAGCAAGAAAAACATACAAAAAACAATTAAAAACAAAAAACATTAAATAAACAGCAGTAAAGTGAAAACAATTAAAAACACACAAAACAAACAGCTGCACCAAATGGCTCCGGTGCGCATGCACCAGGAAACAAACAAGCGTCCACGCAAACAGTTGTCTGCGTGCAGTGCATATGAGTGTGTCTGGGATGTGTTCAACGTGAGAGATGTCGGGAATAACGTGGAGCACACAGCACGGCAGCAGAAGCAAGCGAAGCAAAACACAATCATTATTATCTCTTATTTTATACAGTGAACCACAACACACGCGCACAAATCCACGCGGTTGAGTGCTGGCACGCACAGACCGCATGTACCTCCTCAGCCCACAGCGGTGTACGCCAGCGCGGATGCGGCGAGCAGCAGCGGGGCACAAACCCACGCAGAGCTGCTGAGGCTGCCGTCGATTCTGCGAAGTCGTGACGGTGCGCGGGTGGTCGTCGTAGTTGGCGCCTCCGTAGTCGTAGTACTTGGTGCCTCGAGCGCAGTGTTTGTGGTTGTCCTATTTGGGATTTTCATCCTCTCGCTTGATATCCGTGCCTTATGATTCTCATCGCCTCGTGTATTTTACTGTGCCTTTTGTTTTGTGCGTCTGAAATACCGGTTGCGCCTTGTGTGTGTGTGTGTGGAGACTGAGTTGCCAAACCTCGTGGCTCTGGATTATCGCTAGCCGAACTCAGTGACTCTGGCGGAACTCGTGTCTGTCCAGTGATAGCTGTGCCTGCTTCCTTTGGCAAAGAAGGTCCTGGAATTCTCAAACCCTCCTCGCTGTCTCTCCCACTCTCTCTCTGTGGCCTACCGGTCTCCCCACCATATGGCTGTAATGCACCAGGCATGTTTCTTGTAGGATCCGGTTTCCCTAGCTCAGGGCTGGGAGGACGGCTGTTATCATTATTATAGTCTCCTGTCGCCGTCACGCACACGGACGAGCAGCAGCAGCACAAGAGCGCAAGGACCAACACGGCGCCGCACCGTCACCATCGCCACCATCGCAGCCATCATCACCCGTGGTGTAGTCGCTGGAGTCAGCTGATCCGTGAGCCAGAAGAAAAAGAATGGAACAAGAGGGAGAGGGACGGAGTGCAGCTGATACAGCGAGAGAAAGCAGACAACATGAGGAGAAGGCAGCAGGCCCAGCCGCACAGTTCACACACCACGAGACGGCATCCATGCAAGGATGGCACACAACTCCAGCAGCCATCCACCATGCAGGAGGAGAAGATATCCTCCACCATCTCCACTCAGCCCATTCTTGCAGCACCAGGGAAATGGCAAAAACCTGCGACCAACACACAACGCACACGCGCAAGCGAACCCTCATCCATCCATGGCGCGGCTACAAAATTACCTGCCATCCCGCCCTCAGTGGGACACGGAGCCCAACTCAACGCAGTCACACGCGGTGCATCACACCCGCAGGAAAGGAGACTCGGGCTGCGCGCTCCCTCCTCCCTTCTCCTCATGGCCACGGAAGAAGGAAACAGCCGCCACACACAACTGCCAGCATGCACTGCAAAAGGAGCATTCATATCCACTGCAATGTGCACCTTGTGTGGTTGTGTGTGCCTGCAGAAACACAAGGCAAAGAAGAAAAAGAGGAGGCAGAGTACGTGGAGAGACGCAAAAAAAATGTACAGCAGAAGTGCATGGCAGAAACAACAACAAGAAGAAGACCGCTCAAACTCATGACTGCGCTGCAGCCCAAGCAGCGGCAATTCACACAAGATTTATTTAAAACAAACAAACAAACAAAAAGAAACGTTACCCTTCGTCTTACGTAAACCCCATCACACAAAATAATTATAGATGAAAAATAAATCGTCCACTACCGTTCCACACAAATTTTAAAACAAGAAAAAGAAGTCGCCTGGCTGCCGTGCGGCCACACCAAACTGTCTGTATACATTTTGCCCACAAAAGAAAATTGAAAAGATGGTTACGTGTGCTTCAACCGTCTGACCCTCCGTGTGTGTCCGCACATCGTTTATATTTCATGGGGTCATCTGCGTGTTGCTGCTCCCCTCAGCCCTTTCATCGGCGTGTGAGTGCGGCCCGCAGAGCACAGTCACTCGTGTGTGTGGGGACTGAGAGAAGCACGCAGAAATGACGGGAGTCGCGTCACTCCATCGGGAGAGTGAGCGCAGCAAAAACAAAGAAAATCATCAGGAGGGAGAGAAATGCTCACGGGACTGCCAGCGGGAGAAATGAACAAGCAAAACAAAAAATCTTAAAAACACGGCGGCAGGGTGTGGCTGTGTGTGTGTGGCGCTGCGGGTGTCTGCCCGCCCTGGCCGCAAGAAAACAAAACAAGAGGGAAGAAATGTGCGCTCCGCCCCACCGGCCCTCGTCGCACGCCCACACGTCACGGCTCCCTCAGCGCGCCGTTCGTCGCGGCCCCTCCTCATGCGTGCAGCAGGCGAGGCGCACAGTGCCGTCGTCATGAGCGTGTCGGTGGGTGTGCGAGTGGAGCAGTTGGGCGGAAACACACGGCACCCCTCGCAGGAAGAGTGCGGAAGAAAAAAATTAAGAAGGGAAGAGTAGAAAAGAAAAAAACGTCCATAGTGATTGCCCCAAAAGCAAAAAAGAGGGATGAGGGACGAGGGAGTTTAAAAAAGAAAAGCAATAAAAAAAACGCACACTCGCACACACAAAAAAAAAAGGGAAAAAAGGAAAATCACACACAGAAAAAAAGCAAAAAATTTGTCTTTTACGGAGAGTAATCCATTACCAGGAGTGTGTGTGTCGGTGGTGGAGAAGGACTGAAGGGTTCCACACTGAGGCGACACACTCCTCACAGAACCGCAAACCCCCACAATCCTAACACAAGAAGAAGCAACAGCAGTATCCTGATCTCACGCATGGTGCCAGCATCACTGTTATCTCCCTGCGGCAAATTTTCAAGTTTGCTGCTGGGTGCCGTAGCATTTGGTTCCCTGACCCATGGCTGGAATTCTTCCTGCCCATATGTTCCTCCCGCCGTCTCCCCATTCCCACCACTGCTCCCCATCAGCGATTCCTTTCCCGTCTGCTGTGGTTCGCCAGAAGACTTGGAGACGACTCCCTGCGCAAATGGTTTACTTACCGCTTTTGAAAGAGTTTCCTCCGCCGCCGTGCTTCGCTCTTCCAGCTTTGAAATAAGAACTTTATTTGCATTAAGTGCATTAATTTCAGTGTCATCCAACGGGCGGTTGTACAACAGGACGTTCGTCACAGTCACAGGCACGACTTCTCGGCTTTCTGTGTTTTCTGCGCTGCCTCCATCGCCTCCAATATAGAAGTGTGATATCCCTTTGGGATCAGCATTTTCCAGTTCACACGTCGCATTCCCCACACGCTGACCATCAACGTACGCGGAGCCCTGGGTGCTGTTCTGTAGCACAATGGCCACCTGGTATGTTGTATCTGGCTCCCAATCACTGCTGAGAGCATTGCGCGATCCGCCACTCTGCAGCAATTCCCACTTCCCTTCCTTGTTGTACGAAAGTCCCAGAAGTACAGCACTCTTACCACCATTCATCTTCTTCACACCCATCAAAGGAATAGGGGTAACTCCCTTCGGCTCACCGTGGATCGACACCGTCGCCAAAAGAGTGAAGTTGTAATTCGCAAAGTGGTACAGCTGATTCTCCCCTTGCTTGCCAACGGGCCACTCCGCCCACGCTCCCCGGAACGTCGCACCATCGGCATACCCTGTAAACGTCACGCCATTTCCCGTCCCAATATCGCTCGTTACTGTGGCGTCCACCCCGAGGTACTCGTCCCTCCACGTGCTCTCAGAGAAGTTGCCGGACAAAAAGCCAACCAGCCCATCCGTGATTTTACCAGCATCGCAGGCAGTGCCAGTCGAGCGATCCTTCTCAGCAATTGAAGTAGGGCACAGCTGAGAGACACGTTTGTCCACTTTCTTCCACGTCGCCAGCACCTCCTTCACCCGCTTCAGCTGCGCAGTCAGAAGCACAGAGACCATACCGGATGATGATTCGCCCTTCTTCTTCTCGTACAGTGCAATCAACTTCTCATTATTATTATTTCCACCACTTTTGTACAACAGGGAGCTGGCGGCAACGTCGTCATCGTTCCCGGATACCGGCCCAATATCAACAATGTGCGTATTGTCCGTCAGCCAAAGATGAAGTACACCCTTTTCGTTTTTTCCTTTATTCTCAGGATACACCGGCAGAGTAACGAGCATCACGTCCTTTTCCTCAATCCTCGCTGTGGTAAACCCGCTTCCAACGCCCTTCTCATGTCCCGTGTGTTTGCTGCTCCATACGCGCGAGAGTGTCCCGAGTGCCTCCGTCCACGACTCCGTTAGAGCGAACTCGTATACCCTGCGGCGGCCATCATCACACGCAGTCATCATCATGAGTTTGTCCTTCCACTCCACGACGGAGGGATCACTGCAGCCATCGTCAGACATCTCCCTCGATACCGTCCAACCCGCAGTGTCCGAGGAGTACATAATCAGCGAAACGGCTTTCCCATCCTCTTTTGTGCCTTCCACTGGAAACAAGAAAGTATCGCCTTTTATCTTAATACCCGATCCGCCGCCGCCTATCAGCCCTGTCAAGAATTTCCTCTCTCTGCTGCTAGAAATCCATGGGAGATCGTAAGTATCTTTCCATTGTATTCTATTGCCACTGCCCTCTTCATTATTGTTGATGTTACCTTTTACCAGCGATAGTCCCCATTGAAACACAGAATCCTTCTTAGCCTCATATGTCCAACTGTAGTTTCCAGCAAGCATGTAAATGTCACTCCCATTCACAACTGTTGTTGGTCGGCTCACATGTACCTTCTTCACTCTTTGAGTGCCAGCCAGAACTGCTGTTTGGAAGGGGCATTGAGCTTCTCCGGAAGAACAGTTCCCCAGTACTTGTGTCTTCAAGTTACTTGTATCCAACTCTTTTGGCTTTTCATCAGTCAAAGTCAACAACTCCGAGGCAATCCCAGTAAAAACACAATTATTGTTTCTCGTGCACTGCGCCTCCGCAACGGCAAACAAACCACCATTCACCTCAACAAGACTGGGAACACGGAGTGAACTCACTGCTTCATCGTTTTTCTTGTCTCTCCAAACAAAGAATTCCTCCGGCGAAGAAACCCGACATGACTTTGGATCAGACGACTGCTGCACCTCCGTCTGAGCACTTCCACTGTCGCAGCAAATCATCATAACGAAAAGGAGAAGCAGCGCCGCGGAATTAAACACATGCCGGGACATGTTGGGCCTCGGCGGCTCACTCTCTCTTCCTTTCCTCCTCCTTCCGCCGGATCCGATCACGCGGCGACGGTTGTGTGTGCGGGGTGCCTTCACAGCAGCAACACGTGAGAGCATATAAATATGTGTATGTGCGGTGTGTGTGCTGTTGGTCCTTTCAGTGCCTTCGAATTTCACAGTAGCGATTCGCGCTTGTTTGCTTTCTTCGTAAGAGAGTGATTGAGAGAGAAATAGAGAAAAACGTGCCAAGAAAAGAGGATGAAACAGTAACACCGCCACCCATCCACTGTGATTGGCATCATCATCCGCACCGCAGTCGCTCCTCACAGCAACAACTCACGCACACAGACACACGGAACAGAAGAAGGACGAACAGTACACCAGGAACACACAACGGCTGCCACCACCAGCAGGAGTCACGGCGGGTGTGTCGTTATTCACGCGTCAGCACACACCGAGCTGCGCCCTCACAAAAACAAACAAACAAACAAACAACAAGCGGGAGGCAAGAGAGCACGACCGTCCTTTGCACAGCCCACGTCCTGCCGCCAGTCATCTCACTGTTCTCTCCTCCAGCGCACCCGCTTCTCAACCGCCGGCGCACATCACCCCGCACAGCCGGAGAATCCCACTTCAGCCGATGGACAGCAAAAAAGACACATCGGCACGCGCAGCAGCTGGACGGGAAGAAATCCGCACTCGTCCCAGGCACCCTCAATGCCACACCACTCACTGGCTGCACGCCGCCAAAATAACGACAGCAACACCTCGACAAGACAAATCGCGGGCTCACGTCTTCCCTCCTCGCGAGGACCGCTGCGGCCAAAGTTTTGCGCGTGCGCGCCTTCTCAGCGTTCACACAGCCCCAAAGCGTTTGCAACACGGCATGTGTGTGCATGTGTCTGTATGTTCCTCAGCGCCTATAATTGCAGAGCAGCTGTGCAGCACAAGAGAGTCCAAAGAAAGCAACGAACCAGAAAAGCCGATAGCACACATGCATACGCACGCAGCACGCGGAATGGGTGCACTCAACCACAACAATGAAAAACAATAAAACACAAACACAAAAAAGAAGAAGCCGAAGCGTGGGACGACCAGCGCACACACACTCTCATTGCTCCCGTGAAGCAAAACACACACACAGAGGGAGAGAGAGAGAGGTCGCCCACTCAATGCAATAAAAACAAAACAGAAACAGTTACGGTGCTCCGCCCATGCAGCCAGGCAGGACGGCAGCGGTGCGTGTCGTGCAGAAGAGAGCACCAGCGGGCCTGCATGGGTGTGCATGCATATATACAATGGGCACATTATTGTGTGTGCTTCGCAGGGTGAGGTGAGGGCGAGAGTCCATGCAAGGGGAAACACACACAGAGAGAAGGAAGAGTGTGTGTGCGGGCGGTGCGTGGCTCTCTCACACTCACTCTCACGCGGCCACCAGCGCAGCAGCAGCAGCACACACAACAACAGTAAGAAGAAGCAAAAGAGGGGAGGTGGTGTGGAAGGCCGCGACGCTGCTGTCACTGTCGCCAGGCGTCGCCGTGTCATTCAGTTTACGGTCTTTGTCTGCAAAGTTTTTTTTCCCGGTTTGCTCTTCATTTCCTTCGGCTTCTGCATGTGTTCCTTCTGCTTTCTCCACTTCGTTTTCATTTTCTTGCCTTGTGGTTTCTGCCCCATTGTGGGCATTGTCCTTTCCGGATGTTCGTTTTTTGTCAAAATTTTCATTTGTTGCTGCTGTTTCTGCATCTTCTTCTTCTCTTGGTACCTCTTTTTTGTTGTTTGCCTCCTTTGCCGCGACAGGTGTTTCTTGATTTGATTTTGCTCCAACGGTTGTCTGTTCTTTTCCTGCATCTTCTGGTTGCGTCTTTTTTCCCGGGGCTCCTGTTTCTGTTTCGGCTGCTTCTTCTTCGGTAACTAATTCTGCTGATAACTTCTCTGTCTGTGACGGTCCTGCTGATTCTTGCGTTTGCGTTCTGCCGGCGTCTCGATTTCCCCCAGTGTCGCCATCATTCTTTTTCTCAAGATTTCGACGATCCGTAACGTCAACAGGGGAAGCAGGCTGAAGAGCTACGGGTGCTACGGCAGAAATACCATCGGTAGCACCACCCCCATTCACTTCTTTTTCTTTTTTAATGCTTCCTGAATCTTTTTCCGTCTGTCTTTCACCCTCTTCATTATATTGGCCACCAGATGAAAGTATGGTGACTTCATTATCTCCCTCGGGATCTTCAGCGGCTTTATTTCTGTTCTCTTCATCCGTCTCCGTGTTGCTCTCTTCCAATCCATTTTTCACTTCATGTTCTTCGGTTTTCACAATTCTTTCCTCAACTTGAAGCGTTTCACCTTTCTTGTTTTCTGGGTCTTCATTTGGTTTCCCGATGGCTGCATTGTCAACTTGTTCGTCACCATTGGTGCCTTCATTACTTCTGTTTTCCACCGTCGCCTTTTCCCCCTTATCCGTTTCCCTTGATGGTTCTCCATTTTTGTCTTTCGCCGTCTCAAGAGACCCTGCGGGAATCAGTAAATTCCCTCCTCCTGTTGTTGTATCCGCCAGTATTGGCCCTGGAGCGACCGGTGATTTCAATTTTGGATCATCCGGCAAAACAGTGCCAGTCCCTGACACAGCCTTTTGGGAGGACACGGAATTTCTGCCATCATTACCAGAACCGCCATCAGCAGCAGCCACGGCGAACTGTTGACGCCTCCAACGGCGACGGCCATCCACAACGGTACGCACACCATCCATCCCCTGACGCACGCACTCCTCAACGGCGGACGGATTTGCCCTGCCTCCTGTCCTCCTGCCGGCCTCCTCCGCGCATTCCCTCCGCAGCTGAGCGTGCCGTCCCGCGATCAAATACTCACCCGCACCGCCATCACCACCAGCACCACCCGCCGCCGACACAGCCACCGCAGCAACACAGCACCACAGCACGCAGAGGGCACACACCAGCAGCACACGGTCAGTCGTCGTCATCATCACTCCTTTCGCTTGCTTGTAGCCTCCAGCACAAAATAAATCCCCGTCAACAGCGGGGGGAATCAAAGGAGATACAAGTCACAAAACACGCAGCCACCGCACAGTGAAAACTGGCAGCAGCCCAGCAGCGCACACAATATGAGACAGTTGGAATCAGTGGGAGAGCAAAAAAAAGAAAAAAAAGCACACACAGAGACAGCCCCGCAGCAATTAATCAACAAGAAAACAAAAAACGAAAACGAAACAAAACAAAAACAAGAGTACAAGAACAGAAAGCTAAAAACAAGTAAACACACATGAAAAAAGGCTGCACCAAATAGTTCCAGTGTGCATACACAAGAACACAAACATGCATCCACACAAAGAGTTTTGTACGTGGCATGCGTATGAGTGTGTCTGGGATGCGTTCAACGTGACGGATTTGGTAACAACGCGGAGCACACAGCAGGGCAGCGGAAGCAAACAAAGCAAAAAAAAATCATCATATTTTCTCTTATTTAGTTACATCGGACTACAGTAGACGTCCACACGTCTCCGTGGCTGAGTGCTGGCACGCACAGCCCACGCTCCCTTTTAGCCCACAGCGGTGTACGCCAGCGCGAATACGGAAAGCACCAGCGAGGCACAAACCCACGCAGAGCTGCTGAGGCTGCCGTCGATTCTGCGGAGTCGTGACGGTGCGCGGGTGGTCGTCGTTGTTGGTGCCTCTGTTGTAGTGGTCGTAGTCTTTGTAGTTGGCGCCTCCGTAGTAGTGGTTGTCGTCGTGGTTGTTGTAGTCGTAGTTGTAGTTGTTGCCTTAACAGACTCCTCTTCTGCCGTTGGCGGGGTAGATTCCCCACTTTCTGGCTCCGCCTCACCGCTCCCCTGCCCCTCCGCTTGCGCACCAGCGCCCGTAACTGAACCATTTATTTCACCGGGCTTCTCATTCCCTTGTGTCTCTGAAGGTGACGAACCCACGCCGGTGGGTTGGACTCCACCAGGATTCTCTGCCGCGCATATGGACAGGCAGCAGCACAAGGCGAGCAACAACAGGACGCACAGCAGACGGCACTTCGTCATCATCGTGAGTGTGGTCGTTCAGTGGTGTGAAGCTGATCTGCACAGTGAGAGACATGGAGAGCAACGGAGGAGAAGAGAGGTGCGGCACACACAGAGGGCACACCACATGAGGAGAGGGCAGCAGCCAGGCATGCACCGTACGCCGCACACCACGCACGACACACACTCCAATCCACGGCAACAGGCACACACACACACATATATATATACAGAGATGGAAGAGGGAGAGACCAGCAGGGCTGCACACAAGGCTCCACCGCATGTACACACGGCGAGAGCGGTCCGTCGTGTCGACACCCCTCACGGAGGGTACGCACACACACAAGAAGGTGCAGCGCAGAAAGCAACACAAAAGCAAAGTAACAATACAAAAAGGGAGAGATCCCCGCACACCACGTAAGTTGTTGGTCCACGGGAATCGTACCCAATATTCATCAAAAAAAAACAATTCAGTTGCCATCGGCCTTCGTTCATATTCAGCGCACACCACTTCATGCAGGCCTGGAAATCACAGCAGCAGCAGCAGCACACGTAAATATAAGCGCAAGGAATGGAATAATGCAAGCAACCATTTATTTGTGTTTCAGTTTGGATGTTGGCAGATGTCCGCATGCTTTTTCGTTTTGTTTTGGGGTGGGCAAAAATTCATGCCTGGGTCGTGTGTTGGGAATTCCTGCAGGTGAACAACAATTATTTATTTTTTCCTCTCTTGAATGTTTCTTGTGTTGTTGCAGCCAAGAATTCGGTTTGTGTTGTTCCTGCTTCTCGCTGGTAAACTGTTGCAATAGATGTTTTTCTTCCTTTCGTTGCTGTGGCACCTGATTCCTCGCCGTTTACTGTGGTGGAAATGAGAATATGTGAGTGGACTCCCACGCACCAGAACGCACCTTCGCTCCTATTTATTGCTGCACAGAAGGGCATGTGTGTTTGGTGGTGTCTCGTCCATATATTCCTCTGGGTGCACATTCCCCTGCAGGCTGAGGACGGGATGACGCTCCGTCGCGGTGCACTTCCCTCGCATGCCGCCCACCGTGATTCACCATGCATCACCCTCTCACATACTCCGTGGTGCCACACCGCTGATATTACTGCAGCCGCTGTGACTCCGCGTAATTCACGCATTTGATTGTGCCACAATACATCCGCTCGTGTGGCCGCCGCATCCAAACAGCGGTGCCCAACACCGTGAGCGGCAGTCCACATCCTTGCAAGTCCCAACGCAGTGGTGTTGGACCGTCAGTCAGGCGTCAGACATCAGGAGAGTCTTGTGCTGGCAGTACAACACACAGAGCTGCAGTGAATGACTCGGCGGCGACGCATCTATTTGTCGCAAAGCAGTGAAAGGGAGTCGGGCAAAATAATGCCGGCTGCACTCACGACACCACACCCACAGCCAACGCATGCGACGTGATGTGTGCTTCACTGGTGCTGTGGAATGCCTGCATACGACATCATTAGTGGAGGCATGCCACCCATGATCAGCGGACAGACAATAATCGGCATGGGAGGCCAAAAAAGGCAGCAACGACGCCAGCAGCAGGAGCAGCTCTCTCCCTCTCTCTCTGTTGCCTCCGAGAAGTAAATATTCCACCAGCCACAGCTGACCGTGCCATCGCGACACTCCATGCATGCCGTGGCTGCGTCAACACATCCTGTTCCCTGCTGCACCTCAAAAGATGCCTCACTCCGTCCACTAAGTGCATCGGTGTGGGCCGCGCCTGGGCTGTTCGTGAGGACAACAACGATGTGAGGGTCACCGAGTCGCAGCATGTTTGTTGTGACGTTGTTGCATGGCACCTGCACACACACACGCAGCGCCTGCATCCCTCCCTTTTGTGTTCGCCCTCTGCCGGAGTGGCCACACACACGGGCAGCAGCAAAATCACTTCACCCTCGACGATCCAAAATCAACACCGACATCCCTCGCGACGCAAAGATCTCAGTTGCCAGCACGGGCTTCCTGCCGCTCTGCAATCGACGCTGAAACACGGCACAGTGCACGCAATTATTTTCCTCGTGTGCAGTCAGCCGTTTGCTTCACACATTCTTCGATGGGCTGACGTTCAAAAAAACACGCCACAAAAGCCACCGTGATCGCACACGCTCTTGCGATGAGTGTCGGTGTGTGCGTGCATCCGCTGCTCACACGTGCTGGCAGGCAGCCCGCAGCCGGTGCCTTCGTGCCAGTTCATCGGCTCCAGCACGGAAAAGAGAAACCGGCCTATTCCCGATGCACTTATTCCCACCGGCAGCACCAACACGCCGGTCGTCAGTCGTCATTCCTCAGCAGATCCAGGAATGCTGAAAAGTGACGTGGAGCTGTCAGCCAGCAATGCCACAATCCCGCACACATGTCGGCTCCACCAGAGAAGACACAAAAACCACAAACAACACCCTCCACATGTCATCCGAACATCATTCCGACACACCGCGACACGCAAACCGGAAGTATTCTTCACTCCATGCACCTCCCCACACAATCAAATAGTCCATGCACCACGCACGGCAGCGGCTCACATGCAGTCAAACAAATGTCCCTCGGGTCAGTGGCCTCCACATGCTGCGGTGGGAAGTAAACAAAAGAGACGAGCTGCCAAACCCCAAAAGGGTGCCATGACTGGTCGAAATTCAACGAAACGCAGCCACACAAATGAATTCAGTCCTAATGCCCTCAGCCTCCCACCTTCCCCACAAATGACCCAACAACCGCAAATTCAATCCCCTGTCAAATAAAGTTTCTGTGAAACAGCAGGTGAAGCCGCATTGTTTTATGCTGTAATCCAAGGCCATTGTCACCTTCACGGGGACAGGCGCACATTTGTCATTCTCAACAACGCTGAACATCTGCAACGGCTTCTTCAGAAACGCAAGTCTCCTAACAAATCAGAAAACGCCAACGCACCATCGGCCCGCACCACAATGTAAAGAATAGAAAAATTCTTCTTACACACACCAAAGTAGATCATCCACGCCGCCGTCAGCCGCGACTCGGCGCAAGAGCTGGTGCGCCCGTCACAACATGCAGTCCTTTCTGGTCGGATGCGTCCACAGTGCGTTGCACCACGGCGTCGAGGCAATCGCACCGTTTCCAGCTCCCACTCATCTCCACAGCCTGGAAGTGTGGCACGGCGACAGCTGTACTGCATCGCTCGGCCCACGCGTGTCAGCGAAGAAGGATACTTCTGTCCACCTGGCCGCCAATCCAGCACCGCTGCGGAGGATCATTGGGTTCCGCGCACCCACACAACACGAACGGCTCACACGTCTTTGATATATTGAGGACGTGCGTGGCGTGAGCTGCTTAGAAACCACAGTTTAGCCAACACTTGGGAAGGCAGCGGCGACATCGATCCCCCTTCCGAGAGATGCTGTTGTTAATGAATTGCGACGCGTCTGCAGTCACATGGAGATCTCCCGGAACACATCCGCGTCCCTCATGCTGAGCCCCGGATTTTCGTCTGCGACACTGTGAGCTGCAGTGGGGTGGGCGTCCTCCAGCCACGGCATGCCAACGACGCCCTGGACGGTGTCAGACGATCGGCCGTTGAAGCGGCCTGCGCCTCTCTGGGACCGTATGACGCAGGCCGCTGGACGGACGGCTCGTTGTCTCTCGCTGCGCATGCGTCTGGATCCGCTGCGCTGCCACTTTATTCCCCGGACAGCCGCGCTCCCTGTGGAGCCTCACCGCGCAGCTGCTGGCAGCCTTGCGTGATCCTGCCGAGCGCAGTGTCCTGCCACTGAGCTTGGCCACAGACAGTTTTCAGTTCCCCGCCTGGCAGCAGCATCCCAATCGCCCACACGAGTCCCTGCTGCCACAGACTCCCTCTCGGCGATGGAGGCGCTATGCCTTGGCCCGCCGGCGGTGCGCGACGAAGTCACCGAGGAGATTTGTACCGTGCCGCTTTCACTGGTGGATTGAGGTCGTACAGCTGACTCCACATTTCCCCATGACACTGCGGTATCCCACGCAACGTGACAGCGGACGCTGACACCATCATGGCACGATCCCTCCCGCAGGACTGCGCCAATGCCTGGCACG
>NW_001849470.1:160952-162086 GCF_000209065.1 Trypanosoma cruzi
CGTGCCCCGAGTGGCGGCACTGCGCACAGGCGCGATGCGACTCCTGCCCGCTTTTCGACAGGCCTGCACGCGCCCTGCGGACCACAAGCAACCCATTAGGTCGGTGGTGCCGTCCCTTCCTCACACTGAAGAGGCAGGACCATCCTGACCTCCTTCGGAACCTCCACCTGACGTTAGCGCCGCAACTCCTTGCTGACCAGCGAGCGGCGGATTGACGTCCTCCTGCCCAATCTTCGGCAGTGTGCGCTTGTCCGTCCACAGTATGAGGGCACATGCCGGACGTGCTCAGCCCGGCGTTATAATAGTTTGCGAGGGCCTCCCATGCGGACGCCGCGATGGATTCACCGTCTTCTTAACAGGCGCCTCGCGCGCAGATCGACACCGAAAGAGCAAAGCACGCCAGCAGGCCAAACACACGCAGGAAGCACAAACGCGGGAACTCGAGATGGACCAGGCTCTTCCGCCACCGCCTCATCACGGACGCCACGGGCTGCTGATCCCCGACGGACCACGGGAGACTCCGCCCCATCCACTGCGGGAATGCCCTCGTCGTTGGGAACTGGGACTGCGACTGTTTGTGACTGCCCCGGCCCGCACGACGGAATACTTGCCACTTTTGTACGGACAGCCCTTGCGCTACTCACTCGTTATTGTAGCAGCATACAACTAAAACAAGATAACAATCTGCTTTTTGATGAATATTGGGTGCGATTCCCGTGGACCAACAACTTACGTGGTGTGCGGGGATCTCTCCCTTTTTGTATTGTTACTTTGCTTTTGTGTTGCTTTCTGCGCTTGCACCTTCTTGTGTGTGTGCGTACCCTCCGTGAGGGGTGCCGACACGACGGACCGCTCTCGCCGTATTTACATGCGGTGGAGCCTTGTGTGCCGCCCTGCTGGTCTCTCCCTCTTCCATCTCTGTATATATATGTGTGTGTGTGTGTGCCTGTTGCCGTGGATTGGAGTGTGTGTCGTGCGTGGTGTGCGGCGTACGGTGCATGCCTGACCGCTGCCCTTTCCTCATGTGGTGTGCCCTCTGTGTGTGCCGCACCTCTCTTCTCCTCCGTTGCTCTCCATGTCTCTCACTGTGCAGATCAGCTCCACACCAGTGAACGAACACTCACGACGATGACG
>NW_001849471.1:0-8908 GCF_000209065.1 Trypanosoma cruzi
TTGGAGGAGTTCCAACTCGTGGATTTACCGTCAAGGCGGCATTTTGGAAGGGTGTGAGGAAGAAGACAAAACGTATCTGCTTTTTTTGATGATGGCGAGCGGGAAAATGATCCACAGTCACGCCGATTGACGGAATGTGATCTTTTGGTGATCCCTGGTGCAGAGAACACAGCTTGCATTTATGATGTCACAGAAGAGGGTGGAGCCATATTAGTAGAAAAACTTGAAGGTCACCGGGAACGCGTTGTCGGTGCCGCAGTTCACCATGCAGACAGTAAGCCCATCATTGCCACTTACAGTGCTGATAACACCGTGAAAATGTGGGCCCCAGTGAAGAGCTAGAACGCCTGCAAAGAATGTCCCTACGTCTTTTTTCTTTCTTGGCCGGGACTAAGCAGCGTTATTGTTGTTGTTGATTTGGTTTGGACCTTTTAAGAGATCATGTTTGGCGTCTAAAATGCATTTGTCTGTGTTTGTGTGGTAATTGGGTGTAGGTTTGTTTCTCATCTTTGATGTCGCAAAAAAAAAAAAGAAAAAAAAAAGAAAAGGAAAAAAAAAGAGAAATGTAAGGCAAACTCTGTAACCTTGCTTTGTTTGCTTGAAGTTTTTTTTCTTTTTTTTGTTTTTGTTTTTGTATGTGTTGATGCTGGCGGGGAAGAAGACTTGTTGTTTGGGTTTTTTTCTTGTGTTTCGGTGCCTTTGCCCTACACGCACTTCCGCACTTGTTCCCCTTTTACCTTCGCGTTGAAGCACGAGGGAGAATGCGGTCTATGGGGGCTGCTGCGCCACCCATGCAGCACGGAGCTCTTTTGTTTCACGGCCACTCGCGTTCTGCCGAGGAGCAACTGGCATTCCATGACAAGTATCATGACCGCATGGCGCGATTTACCGGCGGCGGGACAGGCGACAAATACGCTTTGAGGGGGCGAGATGAATCTAACGGGGAGTTTCGCGGACAGGCTCCCGATTACTGGGCGGAATATGCGAGGAAACTGGAGAATTTGGGGCTCCCACGTGGCGGCGTTGGCGTTTCGCATGTGGAATTTGAGGCGGAGACGAAATCACCGCCACCAAATGGAACGTTAGACTCTCCTCCCGATACGCGTTATTCACCTAGGCGGTGGGAAACGTACTCGGCGACGAAATCTCCGGCAAGATTGCCGGAGGAGAGCGTTCTGCATCGCCTGGATTGGCTGGCGCATGAAAGGAGCGAGCCAGATGCCACCGATGTTATTGATTTGCTTCGAGATGTTGAGGATGTGCTGGTCCGCGAGGAGTCACAGAAACACGATGAAACGCATGTTGAGGAAAATTCTCAGCCCACTGGCATCGATTCCTCAAGCTGGCTGCCCGCATCTCGTACAAGTGACCCTGGACGGCCCATGGGAGTTCCACCAGCTCCTCCTGTTCCCACAACGACTGCGACCACCGCGAACAACACCAACAACAACGTGGATGCAAATCTCACCGGTAATAGTCGTTATCGTACTGCGCCACCGGCGACTACCCCGACGGCCGCTCCCTCCTTTCAGCATGTGTCGCCAGGTGCATCGCCAGCACCACCGTCAAGAGGAGCGGATTGGAGCCAGATGTCAAGATACCAACAGATGGAGTGGTACCGCACTTACTACGCATGGATGATGTACTATGCACAGTACTACGGGTCTGTTCTCGCCTTTCAGCAACAACAACAAAAAATGGAAAAGGTTCCACAGAAAAACGCAAACAACGAGTTGACGAGCCTAAAAGAACTAAGTAGAGAATATAAAAAATTGGCATTAGAGGTTGAGCGTCTTAACCAGAGCTTTCGGAGCCATGCACCTGTAAAGAAAAGCGTTTCCACCCAATCGGCTCTTGGGAATGAATTGAAGAGCAAAGGACGACGCCGATCATCACTTCCACATGCTGGAGAAGATGAGTATACACTCTATCGCTCGGAACACGGTCACTCTTTTCTTCATGGTGCTCCTACTCATACCCTTTCAGCTTCACAGGATGATAATGACCGCGCCACTACTCCGGAACGTGCTGCGACTGCAGCTTCCAGTGGGGGAATTCGTTCGAGGGCTGTTCCGCACCGAAAGTCTTTGAATGAGAGGGAAAACTTGACACATGGCACCCCAAAATCGAACGAGTCAGAGAACGGAAAGGCATTCTATGGCCGACAGTCTGAAATGCCCTGGCTTTTGCCGCGGCGACATTCACCCGAGGAATACCAGACCTCTGTTGCTCCTCGGCCAACCTACCGTGACATCTCGTGGCTGTATAAGTACGAGGAGAGTGAGACGGAAGAGAAATCGCAGTCTGGCACCGAAGAGGGGGGGAATTGGAAATACGATGACGGAGAAAGAGATTCAGACCTCCCTGTGAGTGAAGGAAGGCGTATGCCTCCCAGTCATAACGTTCGGGGACATGAACGGCGTGGAGAGAGGCGCTCGTCTGTCTATGAGAGAAAAAAAAGAGAGTTAGAGCGAGAGAAACCGCGTTGGTGTTTTTGAAACAAATGAGCACTGAGGAATAGAGAAGATGACCAACAGGCGAACAGTATTAAGGTGGCATTCACCACATCCGTTTGGCTGGAACAACTCCCTCTTTTAATTCCAGAGAGTAGACAAATACACGCTCCTAAAAGAAACTCTGAAAGTAGGTGAATGCATTATGTGTTTCTTTGTGTTTGTCTGTACAGGGCTGAATGGGAATGTTTTTTTTTCTTTCTTTATTTCTCCCGTGGGGTTTTTTCCTGGAGTGACCGCTCTTTATTTTATTGCAGTTGGTTTTTGTTCCCTCCCAAAATTTGCGTACCTAATAGGGAAAAGTGAATGCCTCCTTTCGCATCCTTCTTTTTTTTCATTATTTCTATTTACATGTGTGAATTTTTTTTTTTTTTTTTTCTTTGCAGGGAGGAATAGTTCTTCCAGGAAAACAACATAAAAGGGGGTAAACGGAAGAGAGCGAGATAAACTTCTACCCTATTTCTCTCTACCCGTGCGTGCGCGTGTGTGCATACAATTATCTGAAAATGGCGGCGTGGGCGGATGATTTTGATCCCACGCTTGAGGACGGTTTTGCTGACGAAATATCGGCCTCCTTTGAGGGCGGGGCGGATGCCGCTGCAGCAAATGACGATAAGCTGGCCTGGGAGAATGCCAAGACTGTTATTGAGACCGTGACCGACAGCGAGAACAAGCGGTACGAAATCGTGAAGAAAGTCCGCACCTACCATGTGGACCGCCCAGTCACAGTTGTAGATATTCGTGCCAAGTGGAAACGATTTGGTAAGAGTGGGGACAACAACCAAGACCTTGTTTCCCGGGATCCTCCCATTGTGTTAGAGCTGGGCGAAATTGACCCATTTGAACGCGTGGCGCGTGATGAAATAGTACGTCTTATGAACGAGGTGGAACGTATGAAGATTGAGGTCACCGACCCTCGCTTGGCCCGCTTTGCAAAAATCAAGGAAGAGCAAGAGAAGGCTGCGCTGGAGGAAACCACACAGACAGATCAGCCAAAGGAGCGTACATGGGCCGCCGCCAGGGGAGAAAAGAGCTCGGCACAGCGCAAAGAAGACACGGATCGCCGTCTTCGCATTACAAACATCTCGGATGACATTACAAGGGAAGAGCTCTACAACATCTTTGACACTAATGAATATAAAATTGAAAAGTTGTTTCTTCCCAGGGATAATGCAACTGGAAACTACAGGGGTTTTGCCTTTATTACTTTTGAAGATCACGAACAGGCTGAGCGCTGCCTTAAGAAGACAAAGGGTGTGGCGCGATTTAAAAACACGGTTATGCGCATTGTGCGCGCCCTTCCGGAGGCTGAACAGAGGCGACACTGAGTACTGCAACAGGAGATAAAACCGATGTAACTGCATTGTAATCATTTTTAATAGTAACAAGTTCTAAATCAAAGACAGAAAGGAACATTCACGAAGAAAATTAAAAAAAGAGTGGAAATAAAATAAATAAGAATACGAATGCGTTTTTTTATTCTGTCTTATATTTTGTGGCTGGTGGAGGTTTATGCTATCGCCTTTTGTGTCGTTTCTCTCAACTGTGAATTGATGATTGTAAAGTTTGATGTTCTTTTTTTTTTTTTTTTTTCATTTCTTTATTTCCGCTTTTTGTTGTTGTTGTTGTGTGTCTGTGTGTTTGCTCGTTGGGTTAAAAAAACTCATCAGGATACCTGCGTGCGGCATAACACACTTCCACCACCAATGGCTCGACCACCAAATGTGGATTATCTCTCAGATCGCTTCCGGGAAATGTCATTGAATCGCGACCGTTTACTGAATGACGGGAAGAGAACTGAGTATAACTTGGAAGGGCATCAGCAGGCATTCAACTTCAAAAAGAAGGTGGTGGATTCGACGCATACTGCCCGTAATCCGACGTACTTAAACCCCGGCCGTTCATTCCCTGAAAGGCTGTCAGGGAGATGTGGAGATGTTGTGAGTGACGATGATCGTCTTCCGTCGTCATGTACGCATTCCTTTTCGCCATTTAGGAAAAATCCCACAAATGAAAGGGGGAAAGGTGGGAATAATTGCAGACCAAATTGCCGCTGGATTACATTGCCAAGCGACGAGGATCAAAGCCGCGACTCAACTTTTGGTGCCCGCAGACGTTCTCAGCCTGGTGTCACCTGGTCCTCCGCTTCCTCCAACTCCTTCTCGCAGGTCCAACCCAGTTTAAATCTTATTGCACTTGTCAATGATGTGGCACGTCGTCGCGGAGTCGGTTCACCAGCAATTCCCCCGGAAGTGATTATTGCTTTTGAAAACTGCGTATGTAATGGAACCTCCATGTTGAAATTTGTTTCCCATGACGCCCCGCACGAACGTTTTTTTATGATCAAGTTTCTTGATTTCAAGGTGCATGGAGGTGAGGCTGAACCGGTGCTTTGCTGGTACACAAAATCGCGGAGTTCTACTATGCGACACTATTTGCCTTTAGCAAATCTTGTTGAAGTGATTGATGGTGGCGATGGCCATCCGGCGGTCCAGAAACGTATGGTGAGACCGGGTGTGATTAAGGGATCTGCTGTTAACTTGAACGCGAATTATATGGGAGCAGATAACATTCTCCAATGGCGTTTTAGTTCCTCTAAAGATGAGGAAAAAATAGTGGCTGTAAAATTACTGTGCAAGAAGTCTTACGTCGCGTGGCGTATAGTTACTGATTTCTTTAGTAAGATTGGTTCTGTTTTGATGCCGCTAATGTAAAAAAAAAAAAAAAATCAGGGGGACAAAAAAAAAAAAAAAATAAATAAGAGGCTGGGGGGGGAGGGGCAGAGATGGTGATGTAGGATGTTTGCTCTCGTCAATTGATGCACGGAGAGATTTTATTTTTACTTTGGTATTATTATCGTTGTTTTTCTGCATCGTAGAATGAGCGAGGAGGTGTCTGTGTCAGGGTGGCTCTTGCAATAGAGAGAGAGTTCCCGTTCTACCAATTTACATGAACACATCGTGCTGATCTTACTGTTCTGCTTGTATCCAGAATTGATTTTTGTGTACTACTGACTTGTGATTATTATTATTTTTTTTTTCTTTGGTCTCTCTCTGTGTGTGCGTGTGGGAAGGGGAAGGGGTCATTTGTTTTTGTTGCCTGTGAGAGGGTATTTTTAATCGCTGAATGAGTGACACGCATCCCATTTTCTCGTCGGGGCATGTACCCTTTTTTTTTTTTTTTTCGTTTTTCTCCCCCCGTAATTCTTATTTATTTATGTGTGCAAATGATGCTGTGTTCTCTGTTTCTTGGATCCCTCACTTCTTATTGCCGGCACTTTTCTGGTGTATCTGCCCCCTCTTTTCATCCCTTTGTGTCGGCTTGACTGAATCTCACGCACGGCTTCGTTTGGCTAGGGTTATTTTCCAAGGCAATCGAATAGGCGCGCAAAGAAGGGACCGACACAAAGAGAGAGAGGGTAAGCGTATACGAAGCAAAAAAAAAAAAAAAGGAAAAGAAAACATTTGCGTTATCGCCCAATTAGTGCTGCAGTGATTTTTTTTTTTTTTTCAGCTTAGACCCCGCCATAGCCATCCCTTGGAAGGGTTCAAGTAATCAAACATTCTTTTTTCTGAGGGAGTTTGCGCGCCACGGGAAGGGAGAAGAAAACAATGACAGCGACAACAACAAAAGTGATGCTTGGAGCGAAATACAACGAACTGAGGGATTATCTGCGTACTCCCCTTGGGCTTATCATATTCTATGTATTTATGAACAGCCTGGCCACATCAATCTGGATGAGAAATGCTTGGACTCCTCTCATTTACCAGGTTTTTGGTAACAGTAACCTGTATGTTGGATTTATGGCGGCTTTGAATGGCACATCTCAGATGCTCTGTGCCATATTGGGGGGTCATTTGTCGGATAAAGTGCTTGGTCCGTCACTCACATTAATTTTTGCACTGCGTTTTGGTACGTTTTCATTGCTTTTTAATCTTGTCTCCGTATGGATTTCCAATGTCTACATTTTGATTCTTGCCCAGGTCCTCTACGGCTCATACTTGGGTGTGAGTATTACGTCGGTTGAATCTGTTTTTGCGCAGTGTATCAAACACGGTGAGCGGGATCGTGTATACGGCGTCAAATTCAGCTTTGAGTCATCGGGCCCTGTTGGGGGTCTTGTGATTACTCTCATTCTTTTTGCCCTTTTTGGAAATGCCTGGCGTGTTGACGTGTTACGCTGGGTCATTACAGCCGGGATTGTGTTGCATGTTACCTCGATACAGGTGTTTTTGGCCTTCTTTAGGCCGCTTCCAAGTCACGCAGACGGCAATCCGGATAATGCCTGTACAGTAGAAGCGAGTGAGATGGATGCGCCAGGGGAGTACGAAAAGGAGGAGTCACGTTCCCCACATATTGACGAAGAAATTTATGTTTCCACCGCAGAAGTTGCTGCTACCTCCGTTCCAGGAACCCCAGAGACCACGAAGCCAAAGGCGGATAGGCAATTTCCCAATACGTCTCAGCTTGAAAGCAGCGTGGAGGAAAGAAATAAAAAAAGAGGCTTTCTGACGCTTATCACGATTCCTTTGGAAAAGTACCCTTACGTGGTTGCCTTGGCCGATTTAGTCGTTACCGTGGGAAGTGGCATGACGACGCAGTACTTTCCGCTTTTTATGATGAATATTTACTTTATTTCACCAATGGGATTATCAACACTTGGTCTCCTGATTGCATTATTAATTTCTCTGCTTGCCATCGTGAATTCCCGCTTGGGAAGTAAGATTGGAAGAGCGCGGGCAATTTTTCTCCCAAAACTAATGGGAACTTTCATCTTGTTGTACATGGCCCTTGCACGAGGAACTAGTGTGGGGCCCAAATGGCTTATGTGCATTGCATACGTACTGCGAATGAGCCTTATGAACTCTACTCTTGCTCTGAGTAGAGCCCTTATCATGGATTTTGTATCCGAAAAGCGTCGGGGTATGTGGAGTGCTGTAGAGTCCATTCAGACTGCATCGTGGTCTGGTACGGCTCTCGTGGGTGGTTACGTGGCAGATAAACTAGGTTATGGTGCGGCATTTATTGTGACTTTTGGTTTCCACCTCACGGCGTGCACGATGCTTCTTCCTTGTACGGTAAAGAATGACACTGTGGCAGCAGCAAAAGCCTCGAAGGAAGACCCAATGTCAGAGGATAATGAAATGACACATGTGCATAAAACAATACAGAGCAGCCCAGTTTCGTCCAATGAAGACGGTGTTGTAGTGCAAAACATGGATATACATGAAGAAGAACAAATAATAATTGCCTAGGACTGAAAGGGAGTGCCGGTAATAGATTTAAAATCACAAGGTTGCACCATGATTACGTGGGATTCCCAGTGATATTGCAGTTGAATGATCGAGCGATTTTCTTTTTCTCTCCCTTTACAAATAGTCTTTTTTTTTTTTTCTGGGTTTTGTTGCGGCGCGTCCTTTGTGCTTCACTCCATCACGTGAGGTCTAAAAATTTTTTTTATTCATTCCTGTCGTAGTTCTTTTATTGTTTGCGATGCGTCTTTATTTACTTTTTTATATTTGCCATTAGAATAAATAACCCCGTCTCCCTCTCTCTCTCTCTTTCCCCCCGCCGCATCGCTATTAATAATAATAATATATTTAAATGTATATAATTCTTTCAGAAACAAAACAAAACAACCAAAAAAGAAGGGGAAAACTGGGAGAAAGCTAAGAGTGTTAGGATGGTGCTTATGTTTTTTTGTTTTTTTTTTCAGCTTCGTAGTTTTGTGAGCGTCTTTTTCTTACTGCAGTGAGTGCTTTGAGGATCCATGCGATAAAAATTTATGGCTCCGCATGGACGCACCTGAAGATCTTTTTTGTGGTTTGTTTATGCGTTTATGGTGCGTCATTTATTTATTTTTCTGTGGCCTGTAATTTCCCTCCATTATTGTTATTGTTTTTTTTATTTTATTTTATTTTTTATTTGTTGGTAGAAAAAAGGGCAATTTAACTGTTAAACCCCTTTCAATTTTTTCTAGAACCACACCGATACGAGAGGAGCAAAAAAAAAAAAAAAAAAAAAAGAAGGAAATAAGGGCAGGGTCTTTCCGTAGTGAGTAATGCCATTTCGTTTTTCCGCTTTATTGTGCGTCTTTCTTGTGTTTCTTCTGTGCCCGGTGGTGATCTACGCGCATGCTTCCACTGTGCCGCGGACGGAGAAAAAATACACCATTCATCTTCAGCCACTTACCGAGGGTTTGGGCGACGTGGGCGAGGAGCCGACCCTTGTTTCTGTGACTGAAACAACTTCTCTGTGGTTGCCTCGTGGCTCAGCTGAAGACAACGACGAGCATCTGACTTTTAATGAAGACTTGGATCCCTTTTGGGTACACGTCCTGCGTCGTCGTCGATTTGAGTCGCTAGAGTGGTCGGGCTGCGGAGGGTCATGGCGCC
>NW_001849471.1:9008-21646 GCF_000209065.1 Trypanosoma cruzi
ATATACGTCCTGTCGGTGTACTTCACCCAGTCACTGGCCGTTTTGGTGCTGCGGCTGGTTTGGGGACCCGTCATTGGTGCTCTTATCATCTCGCCCAACGTGACACGGTGTGCACACAACACGTTAGCGCCATTCTTAGCGGAGGACGCAGCGGAAAAGGTGTTGAGGAAAAAATTCCAAAGGGCATCTTCCGGGCAGGGTTGGTCACAATGCAGGATTTTTTTTCCTCTTCTTTCCATCACTTTAATTTTGGCGTGTCACAGTCGGAACTGCCAGCGGAAAACATGAATGAAGAGACGGAGATCCAACTCCTTTTTCGCATGGCGTTTGTTGCTCGAAAGGGCGACTTTGATTTACTTGCAAATCATTGGAAACGGTCGCTTCCCACATATTCCGATCGTCTCATCTTCTTTTATGGGCCCAATGTGAATAAAAAATTTCAGGACGCCATACGATCACTGCCGTCTTCCTCTCATGTTGAGGGCGTCTCTGGAGACAAAGAGGCCTTGAAGGACGAGAAGCGAAGCTTCAGCTCGGAGCTGGCACCCACAGCTCATTATTACATCTCCAGCGTGGGACACGACCGCGGAACATATCGACTGGTTATACATCCGCCGATGAGAAGAACGAACACAATAAGTGCCGATGAGCACCACGAACCGGGCCGATGGAATGGATTGAGGGTGGGGGATACATTGGATTCGTTGCTTATTTTCCCTCTCCATGTGATTCGTCCATCTCTTTATGAAATGCACTCGGGCCCAGACGGATCGACAATTTTAGAGAACGCGTTTTTTGACGACAATGCCAATGCTCTTTTGGTATTATTGAAAACTGTACTTACGGAAACTCATGTAAACTCGCTTCATAGAAGTGACAATAACAACGGCACAGCTCCGTATGGTTTTGTTGTTTGTGAATTTCCATTTAGGTTTGGTTGGGCTGCACTGAAAGACATGCCTCATGATGCGAACAGCCATCGAATTCTCCCACAGCCAGTCATTCGCGTTGGTCGACGATTTGGAAAAACTGAACTTAAAAAATTTGCCGGCCCTCATTCCGCCAATAATAATGGGAATAAGCGTTGGTCTGAGCGTTGCCTGGCTTCTCAATGTGCTTCTTTTGCTTCAATGCAAATTGATCACCAGGCGTCGTTAGAGCGCCTCACGGACTCCCTTTTTCGGAATCATTCTCGGAGTGAAATTGGCTCTTCTTGTTTCTGCTACTATTGGCTCCGATGTAGCAATGTTGCTGGCACCACCATCCCTACCCCTGATCCGGCGATGGTGTTCAATGTCATCTCATTGGGTGTGTTCTTCTCTGGGGTTTTGACGGCCGGTGTAAGTCGTATCACACGAATGATGTTTGACAGAAAGGAAGGACAAGACTTCGGTGAAGAAGGATCCACACTAAACCGCTCGATTGACGTTGAAGGAAAGAAGCAAAAAAAGTAGCGACGGGGCGTATTTCCCCGTGGGATCTCGCTGGTATACGGGAGAATATTTCTCTCTTTCACACAATTTCTCCTTTTTTTTCTTTTTTTTTTTTTTTTTTTCCTTTTTCCCTGCGTGTATGCGATGTAAATGGACGATGAGGACGAGGATATTGAAGGCGAATTGGGTTTTGACCCTCACTTAATGATATGTTTGCATATTTTTGTTGGTTGTTGTTTTTTGTCTCTGATAATAAAAGCAATAATAATCATAATAATAATCTTCCTTTATTTTGTGTGTGTTTGGTGTTGTTTTTATTGTTATTTTTATTATTTTTTGTTAACGAACATATTTCAACTGACTGCAGTAAAAAAAAAAAAAAAAATTAAGCCATCTAAAGAAATAAGTCATGTTGTCTCTGGACTCGTACGTCTACCCGAGGGGCGGTGCCGCTGCTTCCTTTTCTTCCCCACTCATGGATTGTACGAGCGCTATCCACAACTCGGATAATATTCAAAACGGTGCGCCCCATTTCACAACGGTAAAGAGCGTCAACGCTGTAGCATCGGCGGGAATTGTGAAGGAAACGACATATGCCGCGTCAGAATCCCAGAGATTTGTCTTCCCGATAAAACATACCAATAACCCGTACACGCGTACATCGGTGGACGGTTCTCCCTGCGTCCCCACGTCTCCCCTTTCCGCGGAGGTGAGATTTCTGATGTCGTACAAGGAGGAAGACACGAAAAGCTTCAATACGTTGATGTCGACATCCAACGAGCCACGCATGATGGCAACGGTGGCGAAAAGCAGCTGCAGTGCTTTGCAGGGTCCTATGAAGAAGGGTGTTTTTCCACCTGCTCCTCGCAGCAGCACAATCAAACAATCCGCTTATCGCTCCCCACCATTCGTCAAGGCTGCTGGTGCTGCTACTGCTCCTACAACACCCACTGTTATGAGCACCAATCCCATCAGCACGGAGTTGACATTGTCGTCAACCCACGCCACAGCAAGGCGTCTGGAGATTCCGAATACCCGTACCAATGCTGTGCACCAATCACCTCAAACAAATACTTCTGGTTCTTCTGCGGCAGCAACGACAACGACAACATCTACTTCAGTAACGCATGTCCGGTGCAAGCGCGTATACGTGAACGGACGTCCCATGACTGTGTGGCTTAATGGTAACGAGCCTTCTCAATAAGGGAAGGGATACGTGCAACGGGGCGGCTACGAAACCACTTTTTTTTTTTCTATTCCTGGCGGTTGTGAATTCAATAAACTAAAATAAAATAAAATAGAAATGAACATAAAAAAAACAATAAAAAAAAAACAGAAAGGGAGTGATAGAAACGGAATGTGGATGAGTGAACGCTGCATTTATTTATTTATTTTTAGTTGTTGTTGTTCTTTTTATTGGGTGCTTTTTCTATTTTCTTTTTGATTTTTTTTTTTTTTTTGGGTTTGCTGCGGTGGTGTTTTCGCTGCTCTCTGGGCGCGTGGAGAAAGTGGGCGTTGTGGAATGGGATGAGGAGACTGTTGGGTGTGTATGTGGGGGGGGGGGGCGCCATGTTTTTATTTTCTCTTCTCTTCTCTTTGGGGACGAGAAGGGGATGCACATGCATATTTTTGTGTCAATGTGCAGATACATACACGTGATACTTTTTGCTACCATCGAGATGCGTGCAACGCGACATGGAACTGAAGGGAGTGGTGGCAATGCTAGGAGTCTGTGACCGGGTACGTTGCCTCTGCGCGTGTGGGTGTGTCTGGTGCTTCAATTTAAATGAATGACGACGTGAACGGGCAACACAAAAACAACAACAACAACAACAACAACAAAAGGGGGCGGGAATTGAATTCGCAGTGGTTCACCCACCAAGAACTTTTTTTCTTCTTCTTCTTCTTTCTTTCGGTTATTTTTTTTTTTTTTTTGTGTGTGTGTGTTTGTGTCCCTTTCATGAGTTCAGCCCACACACGCAAATGTGCGCATTCTCACATTTAATCTCTTTAAAAAAGGGAAAAAAAATTTTTTTATTTCTTTCTTGGTGGTGATGCTTTTTTGTGTGTGTGTGCGTGTGCTCAACTTGTTTATTATTTCTTGTTGTATTTACCATCTTCCAAAAATTCTGCGTGTGCGTGAGGCATGTGTACATATATATACATATGGATATATACAGAAAATACAGAAACATATATGTATATAACTTCAATTGTTTTTGATTGCCACAGTTTTTGGCTTATTACATTCATTGTGTTGTTGGAAATGCTCCGTTTTTGTTTTATTTTTGCATGCATTCAAAACAATTTGCTTCTTTTCCCATCTTTGCGCAGAAGTGGGGAGAAGGGAATGGAAATGGGAGGGGGGCGACGAGCGACGAGCAAAGGACATTACCGGATAGAGAAGAGAGATAGAGAGGCCAATTATTACAACGCATGTATGCGTTGATGAGTATAACTGGGGGGGAGAAGGACGAGAGAAAAATTAATCGTTCTGTTTGTTGTTGTTGTGTTTTTTGTTTTTGTTTTTGTTTTCCCCCCACCGCCCTCCCCCCCCCCCCCTTCCCTTTTTTTTTTTTAGTTAAAGTCTCATATATTTATCGTTACCGTCGGTCAGCAATGCTTCTCCATGAATTAAAAAGAGACTTGGCATGTCATGCATGCATGCACGTATATATCTATCTATATCTATAAATAAATAAAAATAAAAATATAGCGCGAGGGCCTTTGTTACAACACCCGGTTCTCGATTCCCAACCACGCGCCTTTCCCACCGCACCCACCGCCACAAATCATTCCCTTTTTTCTTTTCTTTTCTTTTCAACTTTACGCAGCCTCTCCGACGGCAGGAAAAAGGAAGGAAGGAATAAAGAGAGGAAGAGTTAATAGAGGCGTATTCCAGAATATGAGACGACACTGAGAGGATGCAAGGAAGGGAGGAAAAAAAAAAAAAAATTACACCTTTTGGACAAAAAAGAGAAACAGATGAGATGGATAATCCAACGGAAAAAATAAAATAAAATAAAATAAAAATAAAAAGCAATGAAGAAAAAAAGAAAAGAAGACGTTTGTTTATACCGGCTTGTGTGGAATTCACTCCTGAGTAGCAACACCATTGATTTATTCGTGACCTCATGCTGATGATTCCTTTTTCTTGACTTTAATATTTTATCCTTCGCGGGAAACGAATTATTTATGGTCAAAAACGAAAGCCCGCGAAGAAGCTTTATTTATGTTGTTGTTTTTTTTCATTTGGGGCAGGAAGGGAATTTTTTTTTTTTTTTTTTTCGGGCGAGGGTGCCTTTGGTGCTCTTGTGGCTGTTTCTTTGGTTCTTATTTTATTTATTTTCTTCGATTCCCATTTATTCACGCGATGTTTTTTTTTTTTTTTTCTTTTGCGCCAAATGCGTTTTACGGCCTTCGCCTCTCCCGTCCCTCGTTGACCCCGCACGGTTAATAAAACGGTGGGGCGGCCGGGGACTGGAGGGTGGGGAAGAGACGACGCATGAGAGGATGCTGCGGCGGGTGCGCACGGCGAGATGAGGTCCAAGGACTGTATTTCACTCCGTCTGTCCGCTCCACGCCACACGTGGGCTTTTCGTATCCGCTCGGTTATTGGTGGCAAGACGATCTTCCGTCTTTTTTTTTTCTTTTTTTTCTTTTCTTTGATTTTTGATTTTTGTTGTTGTTTTATTTTTGGGGACTCGTCCCATGGCTGTGTCGCCCGCCTCTTCTTTTTCTCCCGCGTGGGTGCGGCGGCTCTTGGTGCCCCCTTCGCCTTCCGTGTTGTGTATACGGGGGAGGGGCGAGGGAGGGGAGGGGAGGAAAATAACGGAAAAGAGACAAGTGAAACGAACAGGAAAAAAGGTTTCTGGGGAGGAGGGGGTCTTTAGCAGGCGATTTATTATAGCACAAAAGGAAGAAAGAAAAAAGAAAAAAGAAAACAAAGAAACAGGACGCAATTTTATTTTATTTTATTTTTTGGTGCTTTGCCTATTCGCGGTCCGGGTGGGCTTTGGTAGAAAACGTGAGAGAAGGGGGGATGCAATTTTATTTGCTTTTTTTCTTTTCTTTTCATGTGTGTGTGTGCTTTTTAATTGTTTGTTGTGTTTCTACGAAATTTAGCGCTGTTTTTACTGCGACCACCACCAACTCTTTTTTTTTTCTTTTTTCTTCTTACTTTTACTGATGCCTTTGATCTTTTTGTCTGTTGCTACGCAGCGATATATTGTAATGCATCGGGTTGAAGGGAGCAGGGGTGGAGGGGTGGAGCCGTTAAGGCCTCTTCCTTTGCTGTATACTCTTTTCTTCTTTTCGTGTTTGTTTGTTTGTTTCTTTGCCGTTTGAAGGCTTGTTTTTTTTTTTTTTCTTTCTTCTTTACTGTGCGCCAGAAAACGACTGCGTTGGGCAATAATGAGACTACACACGCGCGGGCATCAACGATATATTAGCAACTGTGAACGGTGATTGCAGCCTTTGCCTCCTTTTTTTTTTTTTTGTTGTTGTTATTATTGTTTTGTTTTATCATCATACCGCTTGGAACATCTCCTCCTGCAGTGATATATATATATATATATATGTGTGTATTACGGCAGTGGATGGTGCCACTATTGTTGTTTTGCACCTCATGTGCGACTGTGTGGTAGACACAGCGCAACGTCCAGCGGAGGGGGAGGTGCGGTGCGGAAGATTATGATGAGCTGCGGCATGACGCAGGGACACTCATAACAGGTAACATTAACGATGATAACAGCAGCGATGTGTGTGGGGAGGGGGAGTTGTGTGCCTTCTGTGCGGCTCATGAACCCCGCCGCCACTCGTAACGCCCCCACGCGCCTTCCACCGCTGCCCACACGGGGGAGGCGGCAACGAGAGGGGTAAAAAAAATGAGCGAAATTTTATTTTATTTTTGGTTGTTGTTCCTCATTGCGTCTTGCACAATCCAGACATTTTGCCGGTCGATGGAAGGCGTCCGATGGGGAGACTGCAGGTGGGCTGGACGGGGCATTTTTGCACCAACGAAAGGAATGAAAAGAAGAAATGAAAATAAATTTATTTAATCATTGTACGCTTTTGTTTTTGTTGTTGTTGTTTTCTTACATCCTTTACCTGGTGAGTGCATTTTTGTTTTTTTGTTGTTTTTCCTTTTCCCTGCATCGATCACGATGCCTGTGCTTTCTCTTTGTATTTTGGAGGAGACCACAGACATATTCATCCCATCTTTTTTTTTTTTTTTTTGATTGATTGATTGATTTAATTATGTTTATATTTACATGTAAACAGGGTTCCACCTGTGCGTGGTGGAGAAGAGTCCGACCAGCAGGTAAACAGACACGCACAAATGGGACCATTTTAAAGGATTAACGGAGGGGGGCAATCGAAGAAAATAAAAAAGGAACATCGCGAAAGACTCTTGCCTTTAATAAACTTATTTAATTCTTTTTTTTATTATTATTATTTTTATTTGAAAGCAAAAAACATAAAAAAAAAATATATTTATTTGGATGCGTGTGTGTTTTTTTTTCTTTTTTTTTTGGGTGTGTGTGTGTGTGTGTCTGTGTTTTTACAGACGTTTGTGGGATTGCCAATGATGTCGGAACACATATCTGCATCCATAACTCTGCCGGTGTTTTCACTTGCATGCCAATGCGGTTTTCCCTGCCTTTTGAACGCTGCCGGATGTTGTTGGTTCTCAACTTCCAAAGGCATACGGCTCACAAGGGGCCATATTCAATAACTATTCCACAAGAATTTATTACTCTTTTCTGGTAATGAGTGCAGTGCGGGTATTTTTCTTATGAATGAAAAGAGGCGCATACACACAAACATATACATATACGTATGTGTTTATACGAATGCTATTGCCATTGATACATGTGTTATTAAACACGTTTATCTAGAGGAGAAAAAGGGGAAAAGCGATGAAATGACATCGTCACTAGGTCGATTGGTTTGTGTGTGCGGTGGGAGGAGAGCGGTGGGCAAGCGAATAAAATAAAAATATGAAAATGAGGAAGATGTGCACCGTGCGAGGCCAGACGGTTTTCTGCCGCCCTTGCCACCTTCACCACGACCACCACTTCTCTCGGCCAAATCGTATCCAAGTCGAGGGTAAGGTTTAGAATAAGAATCACATAACGAGAAATCACGAAGGGATTCAGGTATTTGTTTGGTGCCAGCATCAGAAGAATGAGAGGAACAGAGAAAAGAATAATAATAAGTATATATATATATATGTATATATACTTTCTTATGCTATTAGAATAAGAATAGCAATTATGCGTATGCTTTTTTTTTTCTTTTTTCTTTTTGTTTTACTATGTTGGGCTTTTGTTGCAACTGTTTGTTTGATTTATGCGGCAACTGTCTACATTGGGGGAGGTGTGAGATTGCCGCCTTTCCTTTTTTCGTTTTGTTCACTCGAGCACACTGAGGGAGGGAAGACCGGGAATGAGTGGATTAAAAAAAAAAAAAAATGAAGGGGGAAATGGGCGACAAAAAAAAAAAAAAAAACAGAGATAATAGGCAGAAAGTCTTGAGATGCGCAAACACTATTTCCAGGACCTTCTTTGTGCATTTCAAACACATGACTGAGATCCAAAGTGATCGGGTTTTTTTCTACTTTGTTTTTTTATCTTCCACATCTTTTTTTTTTTATTTGGGCGATGCAGTGGCTTTTGTTAGGTGTACGCTTATGCCTCCTTCACGCCCGGAATTTGAGAACCCGCCGGATGTTCTCTACAACAAAACTGGTGCCACCCGTTACACCAGCAGCACGCGTGTCCAGACGGTGCAGAGGGCCATGACATTGCGTGCATTAGAACTTCTTGGCATTCCTTCTGGTCGACAAGCGTTGCTGTTGGACATTGGGTGTGGCAGTGGGATCAGTGGAGATGTGATTCGTGAAGTGGGACACACGTGGATTGGTGTGGACATCAGCAAAGACATGTTGATGCTAGCCAAGGAGCTGGAAGAGAAGGAGGAATCTGAGGTGGGAAAGGAAGAGGATTCACATAGTGATGGGCAAGATGGCTTAAAAGAATGTGGTGGATGTAATCCTGGCAATGATCTTAAAAATGTGAAGTGGGGTCTTATTACGGAATCGGACGACGACGACAAGGATGAGGATGAGGATGGCAATGAAGAAAATACTGGTACGATGACGGGCCCTTCAATGGTTGAGGTTCTGCGTGGAGACATGGGTCAGGGTTTGCCGTTTCGTCCCGGGTCCTTTGACGGAGCAGTCTCTATATCAGCGGTGCAGTGGCTTTGTCAAAGTGACTGTCGCGGACATGTGCCACAGCGACGCCTACGTGCGCTGTTTCAATCCCTTTACAATGCACTCCATCGAGGCGCGAAGGCCGCTCTTCAGTTTTACCCAAGCAATGTTGAACAAGTGCACATGATCACGCGTGCCGCCATGCTATGCGGTTTTACGGGTGGCGTGGTGGTAGATTTCCCACACAGTGCCAAGGCGAAAAAACATTATTTGGTGATACAGGCCGGTCAAGTTGCGGGTGGGTTTGTTCCCCGTTTGCCGATTGACGTTCATGACAGTGATGAAGAGGATGAAGCCTCATTCAGCGACGAGGAGGGTGATGAACAATATATGACGGCTCGTGTGGGTGGTCGCGTGCGTGTGAAACGTTCCCGCTCTCACAACGACGGTCCGGCTCGCAAGAGGCGCCGGAAGGACAATCGTCCCGTCACAGGCACGAAAGAATGGGTGCTGCTTAAGAAATCTGAAAGGCGCAAGTTTGGCCTCCCCACGACGGACGACTCCAAGTACACCATGCGCAAACGCCGGCCACGGTTTTAGACCGCGGGAGCGAAAATAAAATCTCACTTGCGGTGGCGATGATGACTTGGAAGTGGAATCTTTCTCCACCCACATTTGTGCCTCCTTTCCGCCCCACGGAGGCATCGGTGGCTTCTCTCAAATAAATTTTGAGTCTCATGACAAGAGACATCAAAAAAAAAAAAAAAAAAAAAAGAAAGAAAAGAGAAGAATAGGCGTGTAACTCATGTTAGGCGGCAGTTAAACATGAATCGTAAGGCGATTTAATCAACAAAGTGAGATGGGGCGTGTGCAATGGGCTGAATCTTAAATAACTGAGGTTTTTTACGCCGATGTGCTTCTATTTTTTTTTGGGTTTCTATTTATTTTTTTTTTCTTTTTGCGTTTGTGCTTTTGGTTGTATGATCTGTGCGGGGGGAGAAGGGAGAGAAAAAGTGGGCGGACGCATTCCATCAAAGGGGTTTCTTCGGCCTGCGAGAGGGATTGGGTGGGCGCAGGATAGAGCTTTAGAGAGGGCGGTAAGGAGAAAACCTCACGGATAGAGAGGGATAAGAAGAAGGGCTCCATACCCGGTGGGGGTCAGTCACAATGTCGGACTATGATCGAGATAGTGATGAGTCCTCCGTGGACGAGATGAGCAAGCGGTTTGTACCCGTGCGCTGTATGGAGGAGTTTCAAGCGTCGGTTGCGGCAGAGGAGGAGTGCCTATGTGCCCTCGTTTTTACATCATTTTTATGCCCATTTAGTGCGAACGTGTTGCCTTTTGTGAAAGATAATTTTGTCCTTTCGGAGGAGCCCCAAACTCGCCTTGTGCGTTACTTTCACGTGGCGTTAGTGCCCGAGGAGAAGACGGACATAACGAGACTGCTTCAAAAGGACCCGGTATTCATTGCGACCAACCGACAACCCACAGGGCTGCAAAAAAAGCAGCTCCACAAGCAGGCCTATGATAATTTGATGGAACTGCTAACCTTCCTTGAAGTCTGCAGCACCCCATGTATGATGTTTTTTGTCCAGGGTCAATGTGTAAGGATTTCAGACGACGTTGTGGACGCTCCCCGAGTTATCGCGACGGGAAGTTCCATGAGAAAATGGAAGGCTGTTCTCCAAAACGCGGTGGTGCGGCGAAACGAGCTTTTGCGTGAGTATGACGCCGAAAAGAGACGTGAGAAGCGACGGATTGAGAGGGAAAAACGCCGAGAGGCGCGAAGGCGCGCAAAGGCCGAGGAAGAGGAAGAAGACGAGGAGGATGTTTAAAAAAAAAAAAAAGGAAGCTGCAAGCTATAGCGCCTTTTAAACCAAATTCTTTCCTGTTTTTCTCACAGTGAGAGGACTCATGTATAATACATATGGTAACAAAACAAAACGATCGTGAATATCCGAGGGATTTACGATGTGTGTTTGCTTCTTCATTTTTGATTTTTCTTTGTGCTTGCCGTGTTGCTGTCCTTTCAGCTTAGACTCTGGCACCAACCGACTTTGTACTTCCAATTATTATTATTATTGCTATTGCGCTTGTGGATTTTCTTGTGGTTTTTTTCACAGTTGAAGGCGGTGATAATTGTCACCACCGAGTAAGTGATGTTTGCGCAGCAACGGACGTTAGAGGGGGTTACTGCGGGGGTGGGATCGCGGGTTTCAAGCATTACGTGGGAGGAGGAATTGCTACTTCGTGGTGTGCGACCGGACAGTGGATATGTGCCGCTGCTTCATCCAGTCTTTCCCTCGCCGCGAAGCAAAGGCGATGGCGGGAGTTCTGCTTCCCCTGAAGTCACGCGCGGAGTGTTTGCGGGCGATGATGTTAGTGGATGTGGATTGAAGGGGGAGCGGCTTGCAGGAAACCCGGGGGATAAACCACGCACCCTCAGTCCCCCGAAAGCTATTAGTGCAAGGCTTCAGAGGAAAGAACTTGCGAATTCTCCTGGCGGCGAAAGTGTGATTGGGTACTCCTCCGATGGTGGGCTCTCCAGTATCACGCAGGGTCGCGTCATGCCGCCCTCACTGGTGCCACCACGTGTTATTGTCCCCTCCCTCATTCCTATGCGTGATGAGGCTCCACCACCAACGCGAGAACGGACGCAACCCCCCAATACACGTTTGAAGGGGCACTCTGGAGGCTTCCTTCCCCCGTTGAATACGGACGCATCCAGGGATGTGGAAATAGCGAAGGTTTCTTCCTCCAAGGAGCCTGTGAGTAGTCAAAAGTTAAATCCCGTGGGAGGATCCGCTCCGTTTAGTAGTGGTGCAAATCCTATCAGTGACACGGAAGCAACGCTTGCCAGATTGGGCGACTTCATTCTACCCAGTAGTTGGCCCTCGCAAGACAATAATGCGAAACACCTTGGTAGACGATGTAGCACCAGCAGAAAAACAGCTTTGGCGCCTGTGAGGAGCGGCAGGAAAAGTCCAGTGGGGGTGGTGGATAAAAGAAAGGTGTTATTGTATGAGAATAGCAGGAAAAAGAGGGAATCTGAA
This sequence comes from Trypanosoma cruzi, assembly GCF_000209065.1. Classification (NCBI taxonomy): domain Eukaryota; phylum Euglenozoa; class Kinetoplastea; order Trypanosomatida; family Trypanosomatidae; genus Trypanosoma; species Trypanosoma cruzi. The sequence goes on from NW_001849471.1 coordinate 20,715, forward strand.
GTTCACGGTGTCAAATGAAGTGGCGATCTACGCCCTCTCTGCAAATAGGTATGACACAAGCTTTATCCCTCATGGGCATGTGGAGAAGAAACCCAATACGATCACCGCTATTTATGGATGGTTCAATGGGAACAGCAACAAGAAAGAAAAAAAAAGGGAAGCTCTAACCCACTCAAACACACACACACAATAGGAATTTTTTTTTCTTGTCTGAAAGACGTTTATTTGTGAATTCTTACAAAAGGAGAGGAATGCACGTGATCCACGTGTACGCATGCATGCGAGGGAATGACGTGAAGGAATAAAAAAAAAAAAGGCGTGGGTGAAAACAGATTTTTCCAAAACCGTAAAAAGGCACGAAAGAAAAAAAAGAGAAACAAAACAACAAACGTACAACTTTTTAAAATTTTCTTCAAACGATTTTTTTTGTGTGTGTCTTTTTTTTTTTTTTTTGTTTCACCATTTCATTCTTCTTGTTTGGTTTCGTGGAGAACAACAGAAAAGATCTTCTTTACATTGCGGGCATTCACCTGCCCGCTGCAGTCTCACTCCCTTTTAAATTGAGATGAGGCGTGTGCGTTATTATCTCACAGTACCAACACCACACCGGCGTCATTCTTTTGTTGTTGTTGCGACTTAAAGCTACACGGGAGAGAAACAGAGAGAGAGAGAGAAAAGGTGTTTGTGTGGGAGAGACGGTTTTTTTAGAGATTTGAATGAAGCGAGAGGGGGGGAAGGGGATGGAATCGCAGCTTATACGAAGGGAGTAAAATAGAGTTTTATTGCCAAGGGTGGACAATATTATTTAGTTTATTTGTGAATGATGAAACATCTTTTTTTTTTTTTTGGGTTTTTTATGTACCGCACGTTTTGCCATTGTACGTGCGGTTGGGAAAGTGGTGGTGAGGGTGTGTTCACCCCCTCCCCCTCTC